>NC_136999.1:52547194-52577194 GCF_032717465.1 Coenobita brevimanus | reverse complement strand
CAGGTCTTTTTCCACTTTTACCAAACTTGATTACATGACACTTGTCCACATTGAATTCCATTTGCCATGTACTACTCCATTCATGAAGTTTATTTAATTCATCTTGTAGCTCCCTACAAGAGTCTGTGCTAGTAATTCTCCTTTGTATTTTTGCATCATCTGCAAACATATTCAGATAGCTCTCATTTCCAGTGTTACTGTTTATATCATTTATGTACACTAGAAACATGATTGGTGCCATCACCGAACCCTGTGGTACTCCACTAGTCACTTCTTTCCATGATGAGTAGTTTCCTCTTAGTACTGTCCTCATTTTTCTTTTTATGAGAAAGTCTTGCATCCAACAAAACAGTTTGCCTCGAATTCTTCCTTGATGGTACAGCTTCCATAAAAGTCTTTGGTGTGGTACTGTGTCAAAAGCTTTCTTGAAATCTAAATAGATACTGTCCACCCATCCTTCCCTTTCCTGTATTGTGTTTGTTACTCTGTCATAGTAGCTCAACAGATTAGTAACACATGATTTTCCTTTTCTGAAACCAAACTGTCTTTCTGTTATCATACTGTGTTCTTCTAGATGATTTTCCCAAGCTTTTCTTATAAGTTTTCCTAATACCTTGCTTACAACACTGGTCAGTGATACTGGTCGGTAGTTGAGAGGATTTTGTCTATTTCCTTTCTTGAATAAGGGGACTATATTTGCTTTTTTCCAAATGTCAGGTAGTTTCCCTTGACTCAAGGATTTCTTGAAAATTAAAAATAATGGTTTACTTAACTCCTTTGCACATTCTCGTAACACCCAACATGAAATTTCATCAGGACCACTTGCTTTTCCTCTGTCTAATCTACTTAACTACTCCTGTATTACTTTTTCTGCTATTTGTATATCTGGTAGTATGTGTGGACATGCGTGTTCCACATATTCCCTCTCAAAATTTTTTTCTTCTGTAAAAACGAATTGGAAATTCTTATTTAGTGTTTCACAAATATCTTTCTTTTGTGTATAAGTGATTCCATACATTTTTGAACTCCTCTTTTTCCATAAGATTCTTTGCATTTTTTAGTATCTCTTCCACAGTGTTTACACTCTGGAAAGTCACCTTTAGAGGTCTTGTCTTGCTTTTCTCGTATTTCCCTAACCTTTTGTGTTCCTCTATGTCTTTACTACAGATTTCCTCTGATACTTCTTTCAGTAAGCTCATTACATTTGCCATCTCCTTTTTGTCTCTAGTGATTTTTTTAATTTCTTCCTCTTCTATACCAGTGATTACTATTGATTTATTTATTTCTACTGAATCTCTGACTAACTTTGGATTGTTTGGATTATTCTTTTCACTTCCTTTTTAATGTTTTTTTCCTCCACCCTTGTTTCCAAGTCTTTCTTTACTTTCACCATTTCAGCATACGTGGTTTCTACATCATTTTTGTAGCTTTGCACAGCGTCATTCACCTGTGTTATCTTCTCAATATCACTGCTCTGGTCCATAAGACTGCTTGCTTGTCTAATTGTCTCTGTGTCATTTTTTAACTCTTCCATAACACTTTCGTGATTAACTACTGTACTTCCCATTTCACTCACTTTCTTCCTAAGCGTATTCAATTCCACTGTTAGTTCACTGATGGTTGTGTCTTTCTTATTGGCCTCCCTTCCCAGTTTTTCTATCTCTTCCTTTTGCAAGTGCATTTGCTTCTTTATTTCATCAATTTCATTTTTGAAAGCCATTTCTAGTTTGTGTACACGTTCAACCAGTCTATTGTGAGTCTCCACTTCGACCAGTTCTTGGTAGAAATCATCATTTTGCTTTTTACTTTTATCCCTTTTCTTTTCCAAATTTGTTTTACTGAAGTATGTATCCATTTTGTAATACTAAATGAAGAGTATGTACTTACACTTTCCGCGTGTTGCTCTAGTATAAACAGACCCAGCTGACTCAACGCATCGTGGTTCTTTGTTGTTTGAACCAGTCTTATTTAAACTTATTATTTCTTTTCCTTTTAATAATGAAAAATCATTTAGTCTAACCTGGTACAGAGCTTGACTCATTCAAAGATACTTATTTAGGTAATGCCTCTGGCCGTGTTGAGCTGGTATGGAGCGCCGGTAGTGGACGTCTTCCTCCGACGATGCCGTGTGTGTGTGTGTGTATGTGTGCGTTTATGTGTGTATGTGTATGTGTGTGTATATGTGTGTATGTGTGTGTATGTATGTGTGTGTATCTGTGTTTATATGTGAGTATGTGTATGGGTGTGTATCTATGTGTGTGTATGGGTGTATGTATGTACAGTATGTGTGTGTGTGTGTGTGTGTGTGTGTGTGTGTGTGTGTGTGTGTAGCTGGCGCTGCATAACGTAAACACTGGTAATCACCAGCTCCCCGTTTAACCCTGAATTATAGGGTATACAGGGTATATATAAGTTGGAGGACAGTTAGTTATACTAGAACACATGCAAGATAACAGTGCACCTAGTTTGATACATGAACAGACGTGAAGTGTAGCTAGACGTGTGTGTTAAAAGCTTGTGTGAGTGAGGCAGACAACACAGCCCCGCTCCCTGTTGTGATTTGTGGTGAACTTTGTAGCTGGTATACGGAGATAATTTATGTGGACTTGATTTACATATTCACAATGGCCAGATCATTAAGTGACCTAAGGACAACGCAGCGCAACCAGTTGACACGGCTCACAAAAGTTTTAATTGAGAGTATCCTGGCAGCATCTGAAGGAAGCGACGGACAATTGCTGGAGTTGACCAACAACAACGCCCTTGTCAACGAGGTGATACAGCTAAGGAGAGCTGCTACCGCACCGGATAGTAACATAAACAAGAGACTGGACGAACTACAAACCCAGGTAAATAAACAAGCTGAGGTTATTTCACAGCAACAGCGTTACCTTGAAGCCATTGACCGAAAAGAAAGGGAGAAGAATTTGGTAATAACAGGAGTTCCGAATGAGAACGAGGCATTGGATGGAGCAACATCAGAGGTGAACAAACTAAGCAAAATCTGGTCTAAAGTAGGAGTCAGTGAAGATGTTCAGTCATATCGAAGTCTGGGAACCACAGGGGCTGACAACAGGCGGCGGGCTATCCTGCTAACAGCTGACAATAAGGAAACAAGGGACAGGATTTTAGAGAAGGCTAAACAGCTTAAATAGGCTGGTGAGGTATGAAAAGATCTTCATAAAGAAGGACGTGCATCCCAGCATCAGGAAGGAGTGGAAGAGGCTGCACGACGCAGAGAAGGTTGAGAGGGAGCGACCTGAGAACGCTGGCTGTGTGTTACGCGTGGACAACCGGGAAAGAAAGCTCTACAGGGACGGAGTTGTGATCGACGCATGGAATCAAGTATTTTTAAACATACCACAGCATCGAAATACATTTAAGATTCTGTCACGGAATGTAAACTGTGTTAGAACAAAACTGGAGAACAAAAACCTGTGGAAGACTTGCTTCAAAATTATATCATTAGATTAAATGAGGTTGACACATCATTACCTGTTTCCTTCCCTGGTTATGTGTCATATAAAAGTGATGTAAGAGGTTCATCTGAGCCGGGGGGGGGGGAGTGGTATTAGTAAAGAATTATTTATCTGACGCAATCGTAAATATTGATACCAGTATAGAGGAACAAATTTGGATTCAGTTTCGGTGTGCACAAAAGTACAGTAGTTATCTGGCTTTTGTTATACACCCCCATCTGACTCATCGTACTATTCTCATGACTCTTTTGCATCAATTCAGGAGAAGTTTAAGACAAGTGAAATGCGTCAGGAGTGCGTTGTAATATCAGACATGAACGCAATATTTGGAAATTTTGCTTGAGAATTGCCTAGGCACGTTGAGTTAGCAGATCATGATAAATACTCCTACCCAGTCTTACTCGATGATGTACGTTTACCCAGTGATCATGCTTTGATACTATCGAGTATTTGTAAAGAGTCAAAGTTGGTGTTAATCAGTAATCTAAAGACTCCTTTTAAGCATTTTATGAGTAGAAAACTTATAGGAAAGGTAATGAATGGATATCAGAATTAGACACCTGTGTTGTGAGCACCTTAGTGTTGGACGGGGTGAGCGAGTTCTGGGTGCTTGAAAATGCTTTATTTCCTTCAGACCACGCACCCATAGCTGTAACCTTGTCAGTACCAAGGCCCATACAGACAGTCTGTATGGGTCTTGGTCAGTACCAGGCGTAGACTTCTAGAGCTTGGGTAACCGCGCTCACCACCTGGAGGATCACGCAGTTCTCTGTAATGGTTCTGGTCAGAAGAAAGCCACAGTTGAACCTATTCATATAAGTGATACTGATGAAACATTATTTCTGAGTAGGTTGCAGTTGAGCGATATTCCTGACATATCAGATAATATACATCGATGATGCTTCCAGTAATGTGACTGACTTATTATACCACTATGCGAGGTTCAGTTGACGTGAGCCGCAGGTGGCACAGGTACAATACAAGGTGGTAACGCTACCCTAGAGAGATGGGAAACACTTGTTCAAAAAAAAAAAAAAAATGATTCGCAGTTTTAGAGAGCTATAAACTGGAAGGTGGAATACGATCGTGCGTGTCAAATATTTGTCCATCCAATGATGAGTTCAAGGAATATTTTGAGAGTACTTTCAATCCCCCTGACGGTTTGCGGCTCGCCAACTGTGACTTTACTACTGATGTGTCCATACCGATACTGGATGAACCAATTTCCCCGTTACAAGTCCAACATCAGGCAAAGTTGTTAAAATCATTCTAAAAATCCTGCCTGGTCAATGGTATGTCCTGCTAGCAACAATGTCTAACAGTATCTCTTATTCAGGTGCCTACCCTCTGGTTTGATAGAGCCAAATTAGTAACAATCTTTACGAGAGGTGATGGGAGAAATGTTAAGAATTATAGAGGCATAAATACAATTAACGGTATCGCTAAATTCTATGACACGGTCCTGTGTTCAAGACTGAAGCAATGGTTCAAAGGAGCAGGCTGGAGCCCAGGAGAGGAGAGGATGCCTGGAACATATAATGTCATTAAGACTTATGTGATATGGCTAGGAAAAAGAAGTTAACTCGTTTCGTAACATTCATTGATTTCTCCGAAGCATATGATAGGGTACCAAGACATACGTTATGTAGAGTGTTACGCTGTTTAGGATGTGATGCTGTGTGCCTTGGTTGTCATGTATAGTATGACAGAGAGCTGGATCGGTACCGCCTTAGTCTTAATAACTCTTGGTGTTAGACAGGGATCACCCACTTCTTGCCTCTTATTTATTGTCTTGGTAGATGATCTTATACGGTTAATCAAGGAGGGTTGTGAGTATGAAGGCTTTTTGCAGTGGTTGCATTATGCTGGTTCTTATGGATGATACTGTGTTCCTGTCCACCAATAGGCGAAATATGACACTAAAATTTACTTCATTTCAAGATTATTGTACCGAATACAGAATGAATAATAACAAGTCTAAAACTAAATTTTTTGTGATTCGTGGTAGTGATGGGGTCACGGGACCCTTGGTCGTGAAGGAGTTAGTGGTGGAACGCAGGGATATGTATGTGTATTTGGGATCACCGTTTACGAGTATGGTTCCACCTCATCAACCATTAAAGCTCATGCTAATGCCAAGATGCCACATGAGCTTAAATTTGTGTCATTTATTAGTAAGACTTATGATGTCTGTTCAGTGTGAAGAGAAGATTATTAGAGGCAGCTCTGATGTCATCACTTGTTTATGGATGTGACCAATGGATAGGAGCAGATCTTAAGCCAATGATTAAATTATATAACTGGTGTTTAAAGAAACTGCCTGGGGCAAGAAAATCTACATGTAACGATGAATATGTTGTGCATGTTACACACAAACAACATAAATCCTCTCGTTCTATGTGGCAAGAAAGATCCCAGAATGAAGATGGTCCTTTAATACATGTAATTAAGATTGTTATTAACACAAACACTGTTACAGGCAGGCTGATTAGAGTTTATAATGACTAATGTGACGGATTTGGGTGTGGCAATGGAAAATGTGAAAAATAGTACCGCAAACAGTATTTCTTCCAAACGTACAACTTATAAAGATATAAATCCAAACTTTTCTCTCCATTATGTTCACAAAGAGAAACACGCAATCAATGAAACACACAGGTTACCATTTACATAGTTTCGTGAGCGGACATTACCTAGCCTTTGAGACAGGAAGGTGGAAGAGGCGGGGGAGGAGGGACCGCTTGCCGTTGGATGAGAGGTGTGTAGGTGTGGAGAAGTGCAAACAGAGACATGTAGTGCAGGATTGTCCAAAGACTCAAGGCGTTAGAGACGGCCACCAGTTTTCAAGAATAAAACATTTGTTTTATGATAACTTTGACCCTGAAATAACATGTAAATTACTGTATACATCTATTCTTAAAACGGAGAGTTGCCGGTATATGGAAACTTACGATAATTAATCGGCAAGAGGTTGTAATTCATATATACTGGATTGCATTTAACTGGATATGTTTCATATTTTGTATAGATACAATCCTTATGTAATTATTGTGTGTGCGAAGGGCTGCAGCAAGATACTTAGTGTAGGAGTGACCATTGACTTAGACATTAAAGACCGCTATCAGTGTTCAGACACAAACCATGTGTTTCCTGTCAGAACTTTGAACCCGATACGACACATAAGACAATTGATAGCATTTCTTCCGTTTATACTTAAAGTGAAGAGTTGCCAGTGTAGGGGAATTTAGGATACTTAACTGGAGTGTAGTTGAAGTTAACATATATTGGACTGCAGTGAGTACGGTACGATGTCTAATTAACTTTGTATACATACTGTCTTTATATTTTATTTTTGCAAGTTATATTTTAATGCTGTAGTCAATAAATTATCTATCTATCTATCTGTGTGTCCGTGTGTGTCTGTCCCTATGTGTGTATGTATGTGTGTGTATGTGTGTGTGTGTATGTGTGTCTATCTCTGAGCGTGTGTATGTGTATGTGTATGTATGTGTGTATGTATGTATGTATGTGTGTGTATGTATGTATGTGTGTCTGTCTGCGTGTGTGTATGTATGTATGTGTATGTGTGTATGTGTCTAAGTGTGTGCCTGTGTGTATGTGTATGTATGTGTGTGTATGTATGTATGCGTGTGTGTGTATGTATGTATGCGTGTGTGTGTATGTATGTATGCGTGTGTGTGTGTGTGTGTCTATCTGTGTGTGTGTATTTGTGTGTATGTGTGTGTGCGTCTGTGTGTGCGTGTGTGTATCTGTGTGTGTGTATGTGTGCGTGTGTGTGTGTGTGTGTGTGTATGTGTGTGTGTGTGTGTGTGTGTGTGTATGTGTGTGTGTGTGTGTGTGGACACATTTCCAAACCACCCAGGAGGTAGTGTCAGGGCTCGTTTTTTTTCAAGTGGTGTCCCCGCCATGAGCTGGTGTGTGTGTGTGTGTGTGTGTGTGTGTGTGTGTGGACACATTTCCAAGCCACCCAGGAGGTAGTGTCAGGGCTCGTTTTTTTTCAAGTGGTGTCCCCGCCATGAGCTGGTCAGGCAGGCCTAATCCACCAGTACACAGAGGGCAGGTGTTAGTGTGGGGGGGTGGGGGTGATACTGAATTAGTGTAGATGAAATACAATTGTAGTGTCGTGTACAGGTAAGACAGTGAACTCAGTCATCTAGCTCGGAAAGGACCAACCCATCACTGGTTACAGAAAGTTTATTAAACCTAATAATAAGTTGCATACCAAAGACATTATATGTAGTTGGGTCCTCTTCTATAAAAATGCCCACAGTATCAACCACAGTTGAGCCAACCATTATGGTTACACCCGGACAATAGCGAGTAATTTCCTTCACACCGGCCAACCCTTCCGACCTTCGTGGATAGTACAAGTCCACAATCTCCAGTCCACACCGTCGCGCCTCCTCTTCAGTAATGTAATTGTATGTTCCGCCGGTATCCAGGAGGCCGGTCACTTGTACTCCATTAATGGTATATGTGACCATTTGAGCTTGTACTGGTTCCGGCAGGTCATCAGTCATTACAAAGTCTAGGGTTGGTAGGGGGTCAGAATCCTGTGGCTTTAAGGGAAAGAAGTTCCGTAGACAACACTGGTAATTCACCAACACATCCCTTCCCAACAGCGGTATAGTGGGACCATCTTCACCCACAAAAACATAGGGGTAAATAGTGATCATTTCTCCACTGACGGTCTTACACTGGAACTCAGTGTTACCCAAGCTTCCCACTATCACCTCTGGAGAGTCTGCATCAGCCGGTCCCAAACTCTCCAGCAGACCACACTGCTTGACCAGCGACAAAGGTAACACTGTGGTGTCCACGCCTGAGTCAATCAGCATCCGGAATGTGTGGTCCCCAACTTGCATCTCCACAAACGGCATTATTGGGTCCATGTGCCCCTCCGGCCCATAAAGGACTTCGACAGAAAACATTGTAAACTATTAATGTATTAGACTATATAAAGCTTTAAGCGTATCAACTATACAAACTTTAGCCTTTGAACAACGATAATAGGAATAACACGAAGTTACACGATGTTATCACCCAAGCGTGCACTCACTCCAACACACACTCGAATAATGATCCTGGTGTACTCATCCGCGACCTTTTATAACCAGGCAGCTGGTGAGAATAATTTTTTAATTACGTACACTAACGTGTGAATAACTGTTTTGTTATTTTCACCAGTAACTGATTTTGCTTCATTTTCATAACAAATTATTAATGCATTTTAAAAAAATGAAAATTACCACATTAAAACAAAAGACAAAAATAATAGTTATTAAAATAATACGTATCGGTTAGCGGTAAACGCCTGGGGATTAAAATAATGTCTATTGGCATTCAAATTTCAGTTCATCTTTTTGGTTTCATAATGATTCTCGCGTTTTAAAATAATGGACATTTACCAAATCTTTTGTAAGTATGCTGGTTCATGTTTGGTCCGGGTTACTGCAGGCCTAGACAAGAATTTTATTTTATTTATTTTTTTATTGCTCTGTGGCCGCACTAAAAAAAAAAAAAAAACATGGAAATACAGCTGATTATTTTCCTTTGTAGGGCCAAACATCAACTCAGAAAGCAGCAGTCAGCCAACTACTGCAATAATATTGGTAAATATCGTTTCAACTCAAAAATTCAAATAACATTTCCATTTATTTATTTTCACGTAGAATTAGAGGGATCTTCTCTATTAATTTTCCGGCGCAAATGCTTCGTTTAACACTTCATTATAATAATTTATGCGATGACGGATGAAGGTAAGGGAGCTGTAGAATCCACAGGGATGGATCCAGTGGATGGATCCAGAACTATTTTTGAGGTATTGCCCATATCACTTTCTAGTGTAATAAATGTTGTTGCCTTATTTGAAATTTTGGCCACGACGCGCATCCCGATGCTCTTTGGTTTGTTTAGGTTAGCAGACAGGCGGCTTCGGTGGCAAGAAGAATGAAACTCTACACTTTTTTGTTTTTGTGCCCCACACCGATGTGTCTGCCAGCATAATTGTGGTTGTGGCAAGAACCACACAATATGGTGGCAACGGTGGCGGAAGTGGAGCAGTACAAACGCCACTGGAGGTCCGAGGTACTGGCTGGAGAGGTAAAGGCGCCTGTTCCCTGGTCTAAATGAAATGGCGGCTTCCGTTAAACCAAAAGAAATAGACTAGTTCACAAAAGAAACACTGTGATGTTTGTGGAAAAACTGCAGCATTATCCTCGTCAGCGCCTATATAAACTGCAGCAGTAAATACTGCACAGATGTGAAAAGCGCAACAGTGAATGTGGAGTAGGCCTATGCCACAAGGTGAAAGAACGATTATGCAGTGAACTGTGTAAGAAATGGTTGCACGCACGGTGTGACAAAGTGCCGCTTGAATTATACAAAGTTTTACCAACTTTTGAAGAGCTTATGTGGTTCAGTAGAAGGTGTACAGCACAAGTGACCGATTATTTGTCTATCTGTAGCCAAACGCCTTAATCCCGTAAGGGGAGGCCGAATGTCTTTGAGGTGGTGGTTTTACGGGGCTGATTATGCAGACATTTACGAAGGCTGAGGCAGAAACTGAGGAGTTTGAAGGTGCAGCACAAAAGAACAAGGATGATTTAATGAAATGAGTGGCATATACAGCAATAAAAAACGTTGTTGAGAAAGAAGATAAAGAAAGAAGGAAGAATAATGTAGCGATGTTAAATGTAAGTGACTCTGAAGACACTGCCACAAAGAGAAAGGGAAGGGACTGAGAAATGTAATGATATAATTCAGAACAGCTTAGGGTTGGAGTACATTGACTTGGAGAAAGTGATAAGATTGGGAAAGAAACCTGGCAACAAGACTACACCTGTGCTTGTGAAAATTAAAAATGAATGACAAAACTAGTAATAGGGCATGGAGAAAAGTTCAGAAACGAAACTGATTCAGTGAAAAATAAAATAGATACATCTCCATACATAACAAAGAAGGAAAGGGAGGAAGATGATCGGATGAAAAAAGAACTGGATGATTAAGAAAAAATGGCGAAACTAAAATCTGGAGAGGTAAATTGGTTGAAAGAATGGAAGTAACTACAGAATGGTCATTGTAGGAAGTATTGATGGAACCACAGAAAATAACAATAAAAATCAACATCTTGGTAGTGTAGGTAATGTAAATTGTGAAAAAAAATATATAAAATTGAAATTAATAAATGCACAAGGGTTAACATGCATAAATGCATGAGTTGGAAACAGTAATTAGTGAGTGATATATTTTGCATCACTAAAACACAGTTGAAAATAGATAAAGATAAATGAAAATATGTGTAAGATAGACAGTATGAAAAGATTTAAAGATGAAAAAGGAGGAGGTCTTATTGTGTATGAAAAGTGGTCCTTTTAGTTTGGGGAATATCAGTTCAATAAACAGATCTGTTGCTTGGTAAAGGAAAACTGAGGAAGCACCTGTAGAAATAATTTTAGTTCCTTATCAGTTGTGGATGCAATTCAGCAGTAGTCTAAGCAAATAGAAAATGGAAAGATTGTTGAAAAGTGGAGGACGATACATGTTTTATTAAGTGATATGACTGGATATGTTGGCATTATTGCTGAACAGTGATTGAATGAAAATGAATACATATATAGAATGGATGGAAAAATTTAGATAAGTAGAGTATATTAAATGACAACCCAAATTGTGAAGGACATAACGGGGAAGAGGAGGGCAGAAGAATATGACACTGTACTAGTGAATGATAAAATGTATGACATTTAAAGAAATTAAAGAAAAACAAAATATGCTACATAGATCATAACCTTAATAAGTTAACAATATAAAGAACAAAAGAAAATGTTATCAAAAAATAACCCCAAGAAAATATACCACAAGTACAAAGGCACTGGAAGATGATGTTCACTATTTGGAAGGTGAGATAAAGGCAGAAAACTGTTGAAATTGTAGAACTGATGAATAATCTGATTAAAGGTAAAGACAGGCAAAGCCCTCCTAAGAGTGTATAATAGAATAATAAATGTATGTAATGCAATGAAAGAACCACCATGGATAAATGATGACAAGGAAATTAGATTAAGAAACAGGTATAACTGGTGAAGGATGGCAAACTTAGAATAAAAAATAATACGGTAGTGTCATCCGTATGTGGACCAAAGGTGAAAGGTACAAAAGATGATAAAAGACGAAGTTTGGAAACATGAAGATAACAAACGAGATCAAAGACAGTAAAACAAAAGGAATGGATATCAGAAAACAAGTTAAGGATAAGTGTTAAGAGTATGAATGAAACTTCCTTATAATGATAACCATCAGTTGATACCGTATGTGAGGAAACAGAAAGGTTGAGGAATACTGGATACAAATGTATAAAAAAAAATAAATAAATAAAATAAAAATGTGACTTGTAACACACAGTAAAGACAAAAGTATGAAACTTATCATTAAATTCCCAGAGCATTATAACCGAAACCGAAGTGACTCACGGAATAATCACGATCCCAATAGGTAAGTCACACCCAACTAAAAGTGTATTAAAAGAAAATGCTCTGGCAAAGTTATAATATGGAAAATCAACAGGGCTGGACGAGATAAAACCAGAATTTTATAAAGCCCCGCTAAATAGTGAAGATTCATTGAAAAAGTAATGAATTGTAACAGAGTCTCAAGTCCAAATTCAGGTTTCAGTTTTAAACGCTGAATTACTGAATAATCCCAGTTAACATTCAGAACGAGGTTTTGAGCCGGTAAAGCGGGTTTAATCCATCAACAGTTTACACCGCCTCGAGGCAGTGTTTCCACACTTTTAGATGGGAATTAGCGTACCGGCTCTTCAAAATTATCGTTTTTTCGTTGGAATTATCGTACATTATTAAATTTATTTTTATAGTGTTTAATAATCTGAAGTATTTTAAAATTGTCACTGATACCTTAGAAATTTACCCACGACAATTATCTTCATCAATACCGTAATTCTGTAAGATAGAGGAAGGCTGTGATGGTTCAGACAGTGGGATGGTTCGGACAGTGCATTTCCTGAGAAACGTATGGGACCTAGGACCGTGTGATCTAGCGTGAAATTGGGAGAGTTTGTTTACTATGACCACACGGAACCTCCTAGCTAGAAACGCTTCACTTTTTTATTTATTTATTTATTTTTTTTTATTTTTTATTTTTTTTTACATCTCCTATGTAATAATTTGAGTGTATATCGTGAACTCTACCTTTATGAATATGCCAAGCATCGAACTGTGCATTATCAGGGTGAATCTGTGTTGCTTTTAGAACATATTTTATCCAAGTGTATCTCCTTGTGGCACAAACTTTTTCTGATGAGCAGCTGCAACACAATAGGCTCCAGACCTTTTATGGGGCTAATAAGGTGCCTGGTGGCAATGGCACCGATAGCAGTGTGTGATGGATTTCAGCTCACCACCCATATTCTTTGGGATCTATATTTGGTACAGAATGATGAGCTGCTGCATTCCTGAGACAGGCCTGGTACTGAGCCCGTATGTTGCCCAAAAGCTTTGGTAGTGGATAGAAAGGACGAAGTTTGAATGAGTCTGATTTGTTTCTGGCAGTTTTTATTTGCCATACACTGAAGCGCACATGGGACATGGTACCAGCTGTTGTGCCACTGTAGCAAGCAGCAGTGAAGGACACGGCCTGAGGCAGTAGTGTCTGGATGTCTTCACTCTGTCTCAAAAGGTGAGGTAGATTGTGAAGAGCTTTAACAGCTCTCGCTTTGCCTGTGCCATACAGAGAACTGACAATATCGCAGCCAATAGTGCATTTAGAGACAGTATACATGGTGCTATCTCCGTGTGCTTCCTAGCTGTTGCCCCAGTGTTTACAACAGTTCGTGATGTACTTGTAGGAATCATAAACACATCATATTGAAGACCAAGGGCTGCATAGAAATGCACCAGGAGGACAAATGTAACTGTGTCATCGCTGACTAAATGAATGATATTGTCACTGTGTCCAGCCATATTGATCACCTGATTGGCAATGATGACATCTGATTCCTCGTGTGTCACAGTCAACTCCTTCCTCCTTATGTGTATGCCACGGTGAACCTCGTTTGGCATTGGATCGGGGCCTGTGATGACGAGGCGTTTGTCACTAGTCTCATCCTGGAAGTGTTGAAGAAGACAGTCACAAATTATTTCAATGATCTGTACCTTGTTATCTACCAGTTTCAGGGAGACAGACTGACAAGGAAGTGGTGACTGTGCAGTGAGATGGAAAGAGTCATTCATGATACTACGCCGAGTTCCTGTATACCGCTTGGGACTGTATGGGTAATACCGGTCAAAAATGAGGTACACATCACTGGCTTCAAGCTTTATACGAAGATATGCCTCAAGTACCCGAGCTAGGTCATTAACTACAGCTGCTACTGGCCAGTATATAATCTAAAGCAGGATACAGTACTGTACATTCATCAACAGTAACTATGTCTGGCTCTGGCATACTTCCTGCTGTCTGTTCTACTCCCAGACCCAGGCGGACAGTTAAAGGGTTTACTAGCTGTGATGTATGCTGAGACTGCCTGAAATGTGAGACTATGACACTCGTCCCCCACCCCAACAGAACTTCGCCCCTGCCAGAATAGGAAGTACAGCTCTTAGCAATATCTAGAATCTCAATGGATATGTATGATGCTTAGCTGATGAAATGTGGGTTTAGGTGCGAAATAGTAGATACAAATATGACAAGAAGATGAATTTGAGCCACAATGAGAAAACATGAATCGCAAGCTGCATTTTTTTTTTTTTTTTTTTTTCAGTTATATAAATCACCTTAACCTTTGTTTTGTGCAATTGTATCTCAGTTATAACTAAAGAAATGGATTCTGTGACCTTAATTATTAAAGGAACAGGAGAAATTTGACGATTTTGTGATATAATTTATTTTTCAAAGTTACACGGCAGCCATCTAGAACATCATCGTGGATTTCTGGAAATACCCAATGGTGCATGAGTGGCATCACGCAGTTTCCAATTCTAGGCTACTTGCTCTTTCCGAAACGACCATAAACAGCTAGGCGAGTATTTTTCAAAGGTTCAGCCTTTGGCTGCCGGACTGTTATGTTTTATTGGTTCCGTGCAGAAATTTGGTGACAGTCAGCAATCTAACCCACCAGCATATTGGAATCATGCGACACATCAACCAAAAGTATGCAGTGTGCGACCATAAACAGTAATATTCATGCTTTCTTTGTAGTATAAGTAACCATTCCCATGGATGACATCACTACATTGTGACAATGTGTTTAGCAATCATGTAAACAAAAAGTATTGAACAGACACAACAGTAAGACAAATCATATTTATAATTTATTTATTTTGTGGTAAATAACAATAAATACAACAGTGATCCTAAATAACTCATTCGTTGTGGTGTCTACATCCAATAATGTCTAACACTATGTAATGCAAACATGCTTTAACTGAGAAGAATGTCAAGCAAATATTACTGATACCAGTAATAAATTTGTCATGTAAAAACTATTTATGACAACATAATAATAAAACATGTAAGGTATTCAAAAGAAACGTTAAAACGGAACATACAAATAACAGTAATGTCATGTTAATTGTAAATAACACAAAGCACCATGGAGGCGATTTGTTTGTGGCCACCCCTTACGGGATTAAGGAGTCTGGCAATAGATAGATAGACCATGATATTCGACATAAATATAACAATAGATGGTATACACAGCTTACCAGAAACTGTACCACTTGTTCAGTCACACACCCAACCAAACCACCAGTATAAAGTACATTATTTTTCTCATTATGTTTCTCTGAACATCCAGTCAATGATATTGCAGACGGCCTGAACAATTCATATTTTCCCCCTCCCCCACTGGCCTCAGGTATTGTATTCAGCCTGTCTGGAATTGAATAAAAATGACGTTGACAGTAGTTTGGTAAGTGTTTTAAATGCTCCCATTCGGCTGTGGCATGATTTACTATGGCTGCCTCATTTCGTTCGTCTTGTGCATCCCATGTTCTCACCATCACTGCCCACACGTTCTCAGTTACGCTGACGTCACATCCTTTGGTTGGCAATATTATAACCTGAATATATGGCTGTTCAGCAACCCAATCCCTGATCAAGCGGCTGGTGCGGATGAGGCTTTTACATGAACAAATCGACTTGGGTTAGGAGCAGGAATGGCTGTAGCACGAATGCAAGAGGTATTTGTTTCAAGTATATGTATATATTTCTCTGAATTAAGGAAACTGTTTATTCGTGTCAAGTCTCATAGTCCCCTAGACCACGTCCAACCATGGAAGGTCATACTACAGCGTCCACATCTCAACTCCTGTATGTTCTGTTCCTCATACCTGGGGTTCAGAGTTGGCCAACAAACACGGCCTTTGCAGCAGTTGTCATGAACGATGCTTCGTCCAGATTACCGAGTTCCAAAGAAATTGCATCATACGCATCACGGGTATAGTGTCCAGCAAATTCCAGTCGTGCTCTTTTATCTGCTTGCGTTAGTTTTTCCTTCTTAGCTGGGATACACCACCTTGTACGGCACTCACTAATATGGCGTCTCGTTGTTTCGGGATTACACGGTAAACCCAGCTCCTTTTTTTTTTTTTTTTTTTTTTTTTATTATATATATATGCTCGACTCTGGGAATAGGCTTCACAGCCTGCTCCCAAGGCCCAGTAGTCCTCTTACATATCATACATCTCTACATGTCACCACTTCGGCGCTAACACCCACCGTCCATATTCAATACATGCTAGGGCTGTCTCATACAGGACCGGTGTATTGGTATTAGCGGGGGTATTTTTACGACATGTCAGCGGGTCTTCTGGTAGACTGGTAAAGTCTGCTTAACATGAAATTCAAATCCTTAAACTGTTCCCTGCCCCAGCGGAGATTTGAACTTGAGACCGGTAGGACCGCAGGCCACCTCTGTACCGATTGAGCGTCAACAGTTGATGTGAGTGGTCACTCAATTACAGCTTGGAGGATTCGCTAATCATCCTCAGGAGTTACCAGTCGTGATCTACCACTTGTTGGACGAGTAGCAACAGTTTCCTCCCCATGTGATCGCCGTATCCACTTAGTCACAGTTCTCACGCTGAGCACTGTGGCCCGTGCAATGGCTGCCATTGTCATGCCAGCGTCCTTCATGGCAATGATGGCCCCAAGTTTGCTAATAACCTCGGGACGGTCTGCACGGTGCGTTGGCCTATGCACCCTCTGTTGGGACCGATGTCGACTAACTAGGTCCATTTTGCAAGACATAGATAATACTAGGCTATTACCCCAAGTGTTACACAGCAGGCTTCCAACATTATAAACCCAGTCGACTGTTCACCTGACCCTATACACATTAACTCACAAGTCAGTTGAATTTTGATACGGATACAGTGACATTGCAACTCAGCACAGTAGCCTATTGAATAACGAGCCAGAAATTCTTATTTCTAGATTTGCCAGTGTAAATAGTCACGTATTTGATTGTTAAATTAGGTGGAAGATATTGCGTGTGTAAGGTTTCAATTCCTCACCAATACTTTATTACTGACGACTCGTGTGTATGAAGGCGATCATTAAGTGGGAGGTAGTGGCGACAGGAGTATTGGCAGTTATGTGATTAGAACTTGGCCGTTTTATGATTAGACATGTATAACACACTGGAAATAGCATTGACAAGGGTTTTATATATATATTTGAGTCATAATTATCCACTACATTACTATGTCATGGAGAATATTGCCAATTGTGTAGTTTTTGCACGACAGTTTCGGAGACTAAGTCATAACACAAAACCTAAATTCTGCATATGTTATAACAGTTTCGTCGCAAATAATACTTTTTTTAACACTTGGTTAACACCTGGTGAGAGGATAGTATTTGGAAACTCCCTGTACTGTTGTTCGCAGATGATACTGTGTTGTTGAGTGAAGACGAAGGGGAGCTGCAAGGCTTGGTGGATGAGTTTGAGAGAGTGTGTAAGAAACTGAACCTAAAGGTGAATGTAGGGAAGAGTAAAGTGATGGTCTTTGAGAGAGGTGAAGTTAGTGAATGTACAGCAAGGTTAGATGGTGAGGAATTGGAAAATGTGAGTACGTTTAAGTATTTGGGTAGTGTGATGAGTAAGGATGGAGGTTTGGAGGGTGAAGTGCTTGAAAGGGTACAGCAGGGAAGAAAGGTTGCTGGTTCCTTGAAAGCAGTGATAAGAAACAGGGAAGTGAGCATGGAAGTGAAAAAGTTACTACATGACAGTATTGTGATACCAACTCTAACGTACGGAAGTGAAGCTTGGACATTGTTGGAAGGACACAAGTCAAGAGTGAGAGCAGTGGAAATGAGTTATTTAAGAGGAGCCTGTGGAGTCACGTGGAGAGACAGGCTGACGAATGAGGATATAAAGGAGCGTTGTGGTGTGGATGTGGATGTGATAGGAAGCGTTATGAGGAACACACTGAGGTGGTTTGGCCATGTGGAGAGGATGGAGGACGAAAGACTGACGAAGAGAGTGTATGTGAGTGAGGTGGAGGGGGGAAGAGGGAGGGGGAGGCCGAGGATGAGATGGAGAGATGGGGTGGAGAGGTATATGAGAGAGGGGGGTGTGAGTTGGGAGCAGGGCAGTGAAATGGCGGGGGACAGGGCGACTTGGAGGCGATTTGTTTGTGGCCACCCCAAACGGGATTGAGGCGTCTGGCAATAGATAGATAGTTAGGTTAATACAGATTAGGATGTGTTGCCTGCAAGAGTAATACACAGAACTTGGGTTTTCTGTGACGACTGGGCTCTGTCCTGTGGTGGCGACAGTACGTGGCGTGGTGTGGGGAGATTCACACATTTTTAAAATTAGAAAGGGTAAGTTAGTGCAGCTTAGGCTAATTTGTGTTCAAGAGTATAAACAAAATGTCATTTGCTACAAGAGTGTTGTATCATATAGGAATTGATTTTTTTTTTTTTTTTTTTTTAATGACTAAATTCCGTCTCCAGCAGTGGGTGTCTAAAGTTCACATTTCCCTAAGTAGGATTAGGTTTGTAATAGGTTAGACATGCAATTATATGCTGCCAATGAGTGAAATTACAGGTTATTACATACTAATGGCCCGCAATATTGATACTATAATTTGATCCAGGCCCATAAATGTGGCTGGTGTGAGGGTCATGGCAACATAATATTCATCACCAACACAAAAATTACAAAAACATCAGGTCCCGTGTAAACTACATAACGCCCATAATATTCACTCTGTAGTAAGTGAAAATGCAATAAGCTAGTGCGGTAGGCAGCTGAAGAGGGGAGGAAGGCGGAGTTGTGGTTTGCCAGCCGTTACACTCTCCTTGCCTTGCTTTCACGCCTGCTTCTACCCACCCACCCACCCACCCACACACAGCCTATGACCCACCCTTCTACACACTATTCAACATTGGCAATTGTATATGAAAGTCCAACCCCACCAGCATAACCACATCACACACACACACACACACACACACACACAGCCTATGACCCACCCTTCTACACAATATTCAACATTGGCAATTGTATATGAAAGTCCAACCCCACCAGCATAATCACACACACACACACACACACACACACACACACACACACAGCCTATGACCCACCCTTCTACACAATATTCAACATTGGCAATTGTATATGAAAGTCCAACCCCACCAGCATAATCACACACACACACACACACACACACACACACACACACACACACACACACACACACACACAGCCTATGACCCACCCTTCTACACAATATTCAACATTGGCAATTGTATATGAAAGTCCAACCCCACCAGCATAACCACACCACATCACACACACACACACACACACACACACACACACTCACACACACACACACACACACACACACACTCACACACACACACACACACACACACACACACTCACACACACACACACACACACACACACACACACACACACACACACACACACACACACACAGCCTATGACCCACCCTTCTACACAGTATTCAACACTGGCAATTGTATATGAAAGTCCAACCCCACCAGCATAACCACACCACATCACACACACACACACCCACACACACACACACCCACACACACACACACCCACACACACACACACCCACACCCACACACACACACACACAGCTTTCCCTAGTGTTATAGGCCACACGTCCACACCACTACATCAACACCAAGCACATTAATGGCCTAAATATATGCCATAATGATAAAAACAACGTGTACTGGCAGTGTTATCATTTCATTAGCTCGATCTACACTGTGTATGACTCTTGCTTGTCGTAATCTGTGGCAGGTGCGTCCCACTGGCAACACGTGCACCATCTACACGCGGCAACGAGAGCCTCCCGCTAACCCTCCACCTCACCTCGCCTCCTGAGTCCTGCATAGCGCCATGCCCAAAAAGGGCCGATCCAACGCACCTCAGTTGACGTGGGGCCGATCACTCTATGATCTGGAACAGCAAATGGAAATGTAACCTTCATTCTCGCGCTGGGGATCGAATCTTCGCGAGAACTGGAGTTTTCGATTCTACAAAAGGATACCAGCATAGATGTCGCTTTAATATTCATGATTATGGTATAGGCAGCCTCTTGTTGTACACGATGGGATTACGGATGATCCTGTATCACACATACAAAGGCATACTGGCTAATCCCGCCTCTAGGCCAAATGGGCCATCAGCAGCAACAGCAGCAGGGGCAGCCCGTGGTGGACTACTGGAAGAAGGGTCCTCCCAGACATAACCTACTGGAATTTTTGTTTGTGTCAGACTCACGGCGTAGGATTTCAGAGCCCGTTCCCTGAAGCCCAGCAGTCTTCCTGTAAACCACACACCTCCACATGACACCACTTCGGCACTAACATCCACTGTAAATGTTAGAGCTGTCTCATACACGACTGGTGTATTAGTATTAGTGAGGGTGTTTTTGCGATATACCGGCGGATCATAAATCAGCAAAGTCTGTTTTTAACGAAATTCATATCCATATACTGTTCCCTGCACCAACCGGGATCCGACCCCGCGTCCACTGGAACAGCAGACTACCAACTTTCCTTCGCCTTCCCCATTCAGTCCTAGTAAACTGGCGATATTCTTTTCCCTACCAAGTTCCTTCGACTCTTCTCACTCAATCTACAGGTTTTATCTCTGACCTTCCATTTGTTCTCTTCTGAAAAAAAAGAAAAAGAAAAAGATAGACAAGAAAAACGCTCATGTGGATATCAGCCTTATAATTCTGATGATTAAGTAGCTCGCTGTTTGTATTACGGTAATTGCTTTGCCTCAGACACAATCAGATCAGCAGTACAGCAAAACAACCTACACACGTGCATAATAACATGACATTAGCAATATATAAGGCGTTGTGTTATTGACTAAAAGACGTCAAGCTTGTGATGTGATTTTCCCGCCATGTATTTGTTATTACAGAATATTCATACACTATAGATTGGTAGTAATAGTTCTCGCGTGTCATTTACATCCCACACTATCCTATCGTAGACTCACTCTTCCCCTATACGTGTCGACTACTGAAGGTGTGTAAACTCATTCTGACCGGCGACTTCATACTTACTTTTTCTTACCTCCAGACGTTGTTATTCAGCGACAGAGAACCTTCAGAAGTGAGGGGAGTAATACAAGTGAAAACCATAAGCCACCAGCCCGCAAAGACCAACTGTAGCCAAATAAAACTGCTTGAAATCAGGAGTCATTCTACATAAAGTATCCATCTAGTTATGATTAAACATAGGCTTATATTTATCAGAGAGGGAGAGAGAGGTTAGTGGCTTCTCCGGTGTCCCCGCCTCCCGTCAGAGAGCCCTGTGGCACTGTGGACTGGCGACACAGCTGCGGTAAGATCTGCTGATGTGAGGTGGCCGGAGAGAGAGAGAGAGAGAGAGAGAGAGAACTGTCATTTTAAACAGCCTATCGACGCACTAGGGTCATTCAGGCAGGTAACAACTATGAGTGTAAGATGTAAGGAGAGCAGATTCTGCAACCTCCACCTCCCTCAGTCAAGGGGGAGTGGGGAGGGGAGAGTGAGAGGAGTAGGGGGTTCAGGGGAGGGAGTGGGGGGAGGGGAAGATGGGAGTAAGTTTCCAGCAATGAAAAAATTGACAGAAAGGGAAGGGAGGATGATGTTTTATAAAGGCAGTTGCAGCCAGTACCCACATCTGCGAATGACGTACTAATTCTACAAGCAGATTATGCCATTATACAGTTTATGGAAGTCTATCTATCTATCTATCTATTGCCAGACGCCTCAATCCCGTTCGGGGTGGACACAAACAAATCGCCTCCACGTCGCTCTGTCCCCCGCCATTTCACTGCCCCGCTTCCAACTCACACCCCCCTCTCTCATATACCTCTCCACCCCATCCCTCCATCTCATCCTTATGGAAGTGATCTGAATAAAGAGTGTGTTCCACCGTCTGACAATGTTAGCGAGCACCCACTGGATCCGTCTGTGATGCGAAACCTCTTAATACTATTTGATTATCATTGCACTTGAGGTTTATCTATCAGCGAAATGAGCGACGGCATTATTAGAAAACACTCATACATATGGTTATTTATACTAGAATCCTCTAAATGTATGCTTCGTAACTACGTGTCAGCTTTAACCAGTGATTGGCAACCCATTCATTCATTCTCCTAGACACAACAAACGAGAATACGTCACGGGCTGCAGGCGTACCAACTGCCAGAGCCAAGCTACAGTGTTATGCTGTACAGGTTCATATGTTGCCAGCAGCACGTTTACCAAAGGCTCCAACACGCATACGTGCGTCGGCCTTGGTCATCTAATGGTGGCTCTCCATGCTGTACAAACTCTGGCAGTCTCCCTATTCAATCCTTTATCCCCGAGATCACATTATGACCTCTTCCCAGGTCTTTTTCATTCTGTCTCTCGCAGCCCTACCCCCAACGTTGACACTTCTCACTTTCTACACCCAGTTGCTATCCCCCATCCTCTCCACATGCCCAAATCATCTCAAGCTACCTCTCCATCACAACACCGATCCGTAACTCTTCCATCGTAAACCTAGTACCCCCATGCCTCGCATTCAAGGACGCAATGCACATCCACCTAATCATTATCATTTCTGTACATTTGTGCCTGGGAATACGAGAATCCTCTTCCTTTACTGCCCACGGCTCACCGCCATACAGCATTACATCCCTAACACATGCTGCCTACAAAGATCCCTTGGCACCAAAATTTACATAGTAACCAATGCATCTATTCCTACATAGTATAATGATGTTTCTCTATTCAAGTTAAGCCAATGCAAAAAGTAAATAATCTGGTGAATCTTAGTTTTCGTTCATCCCGATGGGGCGAGGCAGGGTTCAGAAAACAGGACTGGGAAAACACAATATAGGAAGAACTTTAAGTTATTGCTCAACCTCTTTACCATATGAAGGCTCGGAAAAAGAGAACTAATCAAAATTTACTTCATTCGTTCATTTATAAAGGTCTAAGATCACCTAAAGGCAGCTCTCCATGCTGCTTGATCTCTAGCACCTTTTCTATTCAGTCCCTTTGAGGCCACACTGTCTTCATCTCAGATCCCTTTCAGTCCGCCTCTCAACTCTACCCTCAACATTCACACCTCTCACCCTCCACACTCAAGGTTTACAGTAACAGTAGTGACAAAAGTAAGAAAATAAATTATTGTATTATAAGTACTGTATTAGAAATATTAGAAGCATCCTCTTTACTTGCACCGTGAAATAGACTACATCACATTTTTATGACTGCACCTACATAGATATCCTTTACCTCTGTTCTCAAGAACAGTGTTGTTAGGCGTCATTTTTTAGTCACAACTGTACTCTAATATTTCTTGAATAGTCTACTACATGCTCTATTAACTTGCTCTAACATCAGTAGGCCTATTTGAATTAGAATATCAAAACACTCAAAGAAGTGCTATGGCAAAGGTATATAAGCAGGTAATGTCTTTCTTGCACATAAATCGTATTAAACATAAAAGGAGAAAAATAAGAAAAAGCAACAAACTGCATCTCATTTCTATTTCTTAACGTGAAAAATTCTTATTGCTTAGTTATACTGTAGTCTTCTTCACCTGACGGAACTGGCCTACCCAACTTTAGGACTTATGTGACTACACAAAATTTCATCAACTTTATCGTTATGGAGGTAGAAATGAGTCTCCTTGGTTACTATATGCTTGTTTTCAGTGGACAGAGCTAACTCCCACATCAATACTGTGTGGTTGCTTGAAATTCAGTGATCTAGCTGTCTATCTTATCTATATTTCCAAACACCTTAATCCCATTGGGGTGGCCACAAACAAATTGCCTCCACACTGCACTGTCGTCTGCTATTTGGCTGCCCTGCCTTCAACTCTCACCCCCTCTCCCATCTCTCCACTCCATCCCTCCTTCTCATCCTTGGCTGTATATAATGTAGGCATGAGCGTTCTTGGTCAGTTCAACCTTCCATAATTACCTACGTACACTAACAGCTGAAAACGCACAGGGAAGCAATGAGATTAAAATTAATACATTACAGTACTGTAATTATCTGGTCAGACTTCTGCCACTCTCCTGCAGGCAGCCAACGCCCCTCCCTACTTGAGTTCTCCAGGGCGTCTCATCACTCCTCTTGAACCAGCCAATCAGGCTGTCCTCTTTGGAACCAGTCCTGATACTTCGTTCACATCCACACGAACCCAAGGCCACCGCAGGAACACCACTGCAATGACTAGAAATATAGAATAAATTATTTACATTTAAGGTAGACAGTTATACAGTAGATGTCACTACTACTTCCACCTTCTGCAAGACTGCCTTTGATTTTGCCTTATGCAGTCCAATTCACAGTTCACTGGCAGCGTAAGACAATGCTATAGCTATAGTCTATTTGATTGACCTGTGCACCTGAGATGTATGGGGCGAGTGGGAGACATTAGGCTTGGGAGTTATATGCTACTCCCTAACCTTCTTCCTAGCATCGTAGTAGGATATGCCCTCCGTTGCCTTCACTGTTCAGACCTCCTTCTCTTTCCATTTGGGACAATCCCTCGAGGAAGTAGAGTGAGCACCATTACAGTGAAAGCAACATTCAGTCAGGAATGTACAGTGGTCAGCAGAATGACTCACAGTTGCATACTTGCCACACTCCGAGCCAGAGGCCCGGCAAGACTTATCATTATGTCCACAGAGTTGACATTTTGAACATCCAAGAGGGTTAGGGATTATATACGGTCTTACGTTAAAAATTTCGTAACCAACTTTGATCTTCGATAGGAGTTTAACTTTGCCAAAAGTCAATAAATTGTAGCAGTCTTCTTCCTTATGCCTTCCGGGAATCTGGTTATAAACTTGGCATCAGTGACATCTTGCATAGCAAGTTCACTTACGATATCGTCCTCTTTCATGATCATGAGATCTCTACAACTGACAACTCCCCTGCAGGAATTCATGAAGTGAGAGATCCTCGGCTCAACATCATAGCAGTGAAGCTTGTACAGTTTTAGCAAGTCTTTAACTTGATCAGAATTCACTGTTTTGAAAAGCAGATCACAGGCAAGTTTTTATGCTTATTCAACTTTACCAACACAGCCATCGATTACCTTCTTGATGTGAAAGGTTTGAGATTAGCCTGGGAAGTAGAACCAGTAACATATATCTGAACAAATGTCGATTATGTACAGGGATGGCTAGCGATGATCGAGTCTGGGGGCGGTCATTTAGTAAGTCAGTCCATGTAGCAGTATAGCAGGATCATCAGAGCCTACTCCCTCCCTAAGAAAGGGAGAGGCAGAAAGGGGGATTGACGTAGTAACCACCTCCCCCTCTCTGAGGAAGTGGGAGGAATGAGTAAGACAAGCAAGGGACAAGATACCGTGGGTACAGCACGAAGTCCAAGATGACCCTCTCAAACCACTCTCGGGAGGTCGCGTCCGTGTTTATTCACATCCCAGAGCGATCAGTTGGGAGATCACCCCAGAGGTAAGCAAAGGTAATCTCAGGAATAGATACAAACACCTATTATATCTCTAAACAGGGAAGGGACGAGATTGAGTACTAACTAACTTAGAAACATCCTAGCTGTGAAACAAAAAGCTGAAGCCGGTGGGACAGTCCTACAACTAGAGGAGAGGCAGCACGCACGTCCACACTCTCCACAACCATGCAGCAGAGCCCAGAGGCCAGACTGACAAGAATTTAAAATCTTGCCGGCAAATTCTCTCTCCTCCCAGATTCCTTCCACATGTTCCCTCCCTCCCCCTCTACTAACTAGCCTGATTCTACCACCTCCCTCCCGTCACACCCCTCCTCTCTCTCTCTCTCCTTTCCTTTCCTTCCTTTTCCCTCCTTGTCTTTCCACCTCTTATTCTCCTGCCATCCACCTATTCCTCCCCCCTAAAAAGCACTCTTTCTCCATCCCCCCTCCCTCCTTCTCCACTTACCTCCTCCCTCTCCACCCCCTCCATCCCCCCTCCCTCCTTCCCCACCTTACCTCCTCCCTCCACTTGAAAGCAAACAGCAACAGACCTGTTGGTCCGTTAGTGGCTGTCTGGTATTGGGAAGGATAACAAAGCTGATCTATCAACTACAGACAAGGATGGAAAAGCAGTAAGGAGAGATGGAGGGGGAGGGAGGAGGTAAGGAGGGAGCGGGAGGGGGAGGGGGATGGAGGAAGCGTACTTTTCAGGGAGGAGTGGAGGGAAGGAGAAAAACAAGTTGTGGAAGGATAAGGAGGGGAAAGGAAGGAAAGGAAGGAGACAGGGAGGGGGGTAGAGAAAACGAGGGAAGGAAGGAAGAATGAGTGTGAAGGAGGGGAGGTGGTGGTGGAAACAGACAAATTAGTGGGGGGGTGGGGGAAGAACTAGTTGAGGGAGGGAGGGTATGTTGTACTTTGCAGGTTACATTAAGTAGAAATGTAGAAAAGCCTGATATTTACTGCCCCTGTTAAAGCATCTGTGGGATCAAGATTATCTTACTGAATTTTTATCATTTTGATTCAAGCATGAATCATATTTATATTTATGAAAGTGTGGTTAAAAATGTATATGTTAGTGAGTTTAAAGGTGGCAGGCGTGGTGGCCAGGAAGGTGGACAGATGTGGTAAGAAAGTGTGTGAGAAAGAGATGGCAGGCGTGGTGGCCAAGAAGGTGGACAGATGTGGTAAGAAAGTGTGTGAGAAAGAGATGGCAGGCGTGGTGGCCAAGAAGGTGGACAGATGTGGTAAGAAAGTGTGTGAGAAAGAGATGCATGGAAGCCGACGAGGCTAAACAACAAACAAGGTTTCAGGCTGTGTGGATGAAATTTGTACAGAGGAATGCATGACAAGGATTTGGTGTTCCCTTGTAAACACAACAATTGTCGTATTGACTCTGTCTGATGGGTAATTACGAAGTTTCGCGTGAAAGGTGTGCCTATTAGGGACACTCAGGATTCAGGGGGCTTTAATGGTGAATGAATGAGTGTGTGGCCCATTTCATGTTTATTGCGTTTCCTTGCTTTCTGGGTCATACCTCACCCCACCTACGGGTAGGAAAGTAGGCGCGGATGATGGTGGCGATAATGTTGATGATAATGATACTTACGATGATGAGGTAACTCTTACTTATAAGTCAGTATTTACCCGGATAAAATGGATTTCCAAATATTTTATGGATAATATCCCTCCAACTGGTTTTCTTATAATACAAAAAGGTAAACAAAAGATCCGTCCAGTAAAACGTACCTATTGTCGAGTGAAATTAACGATTAAACAAGGGTCTCTTCTTCAGACTTTGGCCTAGGGCGGCCAGATTACTTGAGCCGCCACTGTGGAGGGTGGACAACAAATAAAGCCGTCCAACAAAGCAGTTTGTCCTTACCATAAATACAGATATCCTTGCATGAAGGTACAACTACAACAGACTTTACTGCACACCATTATGTGTTGATCATCCCAGCCTGGCATACTACAAATCAATGACATGGATATAGATCAAGGCCTGGCATCACCAACACAAACAAGAAGGAGCACTCACAGTGTAATACACGCTGCCTACAACAGGTCCAAGGCCGTACCTTTGACCCTGCTGTGACCTTGACCTTGAGATAGGATGGTATGACTAAGCTGTGTGAGGTGGCTATGGGCATCCCGGTGGCCCATGGACTATATGTAATGGGACTGACGTTTGGGGTGATGGAACTGCTTCTCACTGCACAGAATAGCTTGACCCCAGGCCATCACAATCTGACCCCTGTTTATCCAGCTGTGTTGGCTGTGGCAGTTTGTATTTATCCAGCTGTGTTGGCTGTGGCAGTTTGTATTTATCCAGCTGTGTTGGCTGTGGCAGTTTGTATTTATCCAGCTGTGTTGGCTGTGGCAGTTTGTATTTATCCAGCTGTGTTGGCTGTGGCAGTTTGTATTTATCCAGCTGTGTTGGCTGTGGCAGTTTGTATTTATCCAGCTGTGTTGGCTGTGGCAGTTTGTATTTATCCAGCTGTGTTGGCTGTGGTAGTTTGTATTTATCCAGCTGTGTTGGCTGTGGCAGTTTGTATTTATCCAGCTGTGTTGGCTGTGGCAGTTTGTATTTATCCAGCTGTGTTGGCTGTGGCAGTTTGTATTTATCCAGCTGTGTTGGCTGTGGCAGTTTGTATTTATCCAGCTGTGTTGGCTGTGGCAGTTTGTATTTATCCAGCTGTGTTGGCTGTGGCAGTTTGTATTTATCCAGCTGTGTTGGCTGTGGCAGTTTGTATTTATCCAGCTGTGTTGGCTGTGGCAGTTTGTATTTATCCAGCTGTGTTGGCTGTGGCAGTTTGTATTTATGCAGCTGTGTTGGCTGTGGCAGTTTGTATTTATCCAGCTGTGTACTCATGACTCGCACACTAAACACATCCTGTCAAAAACCTACTCATGACTCGCACACTAAACACATCCTGTCAAAAACCTACTCATGGCTCGCACACTAAACACATCCTGTCAAAAACCTACTCATGACTCGCACACTAAACACATCCTGTCAAAAACCTACTCATGACTCGCACACTAAACACATCCTGTCAAAAACCTACTCATGACTCGCACACTAAACACATCCTGTCAAAAACCTACTCATGACTCGCACACTAAACACATCCTGTCAAAAACCTACTCATGACTCGCACACTAAACACATCCTGTCAAAAACCTACTCATGACTCGCACACTAAACACATCCTGTCAAAACCTACTCATGACTCGCACACTAAACACATGACTCATGACTCGCACACTAAACACATCCTGTCAAAAACCTACTCATGACTCACACACCACCAACCATCAAAATTAAGTTAGATCACATAGCCCTGCTAGGGTGACGGGAGAGCCCTACCCATCCCAGCAAGGCGGCTACCCAGACGGGGTGCGAACTCTCTACCTCGCGGTCTTGAGTCAAGCGCTCTACCACTGAGCCACCCTGCTCCCCAGACTTGAGGTTCACTCTTTGTCCAGGAACGAACAGAGAGACACAGGATACTGACTATCTAATAAACGTTTAGTGCAATTAATTCAAGAGATGCAATAAGATAATTTTGACTCAGATGACACGACCATCTCGGGTTACTGAAAGATTACTTGCTAAACACTGCTGGTGTGTGTGTGTGTGTGTGTGTGTGTGTGTGTGTGTGTGTGTGTGTGTGTGTGTATGTGTGTGTGTGTGTGTGTGTGTGTGTGTGTGTGTGTGTGTGTGAAAGAACGTGTATATGTGTGTGTGTGTGTGGATTCATTTCCAAGCCACCCAGGAGGTAGTGTCAGGGCTCGTTTTTTTCAAGTGGTGTCCCCGCCATGAGCTGGTGTGTATGTGTGTGTGTGTGTGTGCGTGTGTGTGTGTGTGTGTGTGTGTGTGTGTGTTCTCACCTAATTGTTCTTACCTAATTGTATCTTTACAGGAATGAGTCAAGCTCGTAGTGTCCCGTGTCTTAAACCATATTTATCGTACATATCCTTAAATTTGTGAATTGTTTTGGCACACACTATTTCATTCGGTAGTGCATTCCATTGATCAATTGCTCTGTTTGGGAAACTGAATTTCATTACGTCTTTATCACCTCTCTTCTTATGCAGTTTTTTGCAGTGTCCTCTTGCTGATGCTTCTCCATATGTTAAGTAATCATTTATGTCTATTTTCTCCTTCCCTGATATGCACTTATATAGCATTATCATGTCACCTCTTTTCCTTCTCTCCTGTAGTATTGGTAGATTCAGTTTATTTAGTCTTTCTTCGTAGCTTAGGTCCCTTAAGCTTGGTATCCATCTTGTAGCGGCCCTTTGAACTTTTTCAATCTTGTCTACATGCTTTTTGAGATGAGGACTCCAGACTACTGATGCATATTCCAGGGTTGGTCTAATGAATGATGTTATTATCCTTCTTAGCATGTCTTCATTTATGTATGTGAATGCTATTCTCATATTTGCAAACAGTGTATACATGTTCCGTACCTTCTCGCTGATGT
>NC_136999.1:52499694-52542194 GCF_032717465.1 Coenobita brevimanus | reverse complement strand
CAACCTCTGTCTCTTCGCCGCACTGTTGCATCTTTATCTCTTTTCTATCGCTACTTTAATGGTCACTGCTCCTCTGAACTGTCTGCTTGCATTCCTCCACCTCTACGACGGGCGCGTAGCACCCGTCTGGCAGCAAACTCTCATCCTTTTTCTGTCCAACTCTCTAATGCAAGAGTTAACCGTTACTCCCAGTCTTTCATTCATGCAACAGGTCAGCTCTGGAACTGTCTCCCTCTGTCTGTATTTCCTCCTGCCTATGATCTCCAGTCTTTCAAACGCAGTGTGTCCAGGCATCTCAAAATGATCGGATCTTGAATTTGGCTCTCTATTGTATTTTGTTTTTCTCTTGGAGGGAACTGTTACTGCGGGCTCATGGCCTTTGGTTCCTTCTTCCTCGCATAAAAAAAAAAAAAAAAAAATATATAAGTTGGAGGACAGTTAGTTATACTAAAGCACATGCAAGATAACAGTGCACCTAGTTTGATATATGAACAGACGTGAAGTGTAGCTAGACGTGTGTGTTAAAACCTTGTGTGAGTGAGGCAGACAACACAGCCCCGCTCCCTGTTGTGATTTGTGGTGAACTTTGTAGCTGGTATACGGAGATAATTTATGTGGACTGGATTTACATATTCACAATGGCCAGATCATTAAGTGACCTAAGGACAACGCAGCGCAACCAGTTGACACGGCTCACAAAAGAAGATTTCATTGAGAGTATCCTGGCAGCATCTGAAGGAAGCGACGGACAATTGCTGGAGTTGACCAACAACAACGCCCTTGTCAACGAGGTGATACAGCTAAGGAGAGCTGCTACCGCACCGGATAGTAACATAAACAAGAGACTGGACGAACTACAAACCCAGGTAAATAAACAAGCTGAGGTTATTTCACAGCAACAGCGTTACCTTGAAGCCATTGACCGAAAAGAAATGGAGAAGAATTTGGTAATAACAGGAGTTCCGGATGAGAACGAGGCATTGGATGGAGTAACATCAGAGGTAAACAAACTAAGCAAAATCTGGTCTAAAGTAGGAGTCAGTGAAGAAGTTCAGTCATATCGAAGTCTGGGAACCACAGGGGCTGACAACAGGCGGCGGGCTATCTTGCTAACAGCTGACAATAAGGAAACAAGGGACAGGATTTTAGAGAAGGCTAAACAGCTTAAATAGGCTGGTGAGGTATGAAAAGATCTTCATAAAGAAGGACGTGCATCCCAGCATCAGGAAGGAATGGAAGAGGCTGCACGACGCAGAGAAGGTTGAGAGCGAGCGACCCGAGAACGCTGGCTGTGTGATACGCGTGGACAACCGGGAAAGAAAGCTCTACAGGGACGGAGTTGTGATCGACGCATGGAATCAAGTATTTTTAAACAGACCACAGCATCGAAATACATTTAAGATTCTGTCACGGAATGTAAACTGTGTTAGAACAAAACTGGAGAACAAAAACCTGTGGAAGACTTGCTTCAAAATTATATCATTAGATTAAATGAGGTTGACACATCATTACCTGTTTCCTTCCCTGGTTATGTGTCATATAAAAGTGATGTAAGAGGTTCATCTGAGCCGGGGGGGGGGGGAAATGGTATTAGTAAAGAATTATTTATCTGACGCAATCGTAAATATTGATACCAGTATAGAGGAACAAATTTGGATTCAGTTTCGGTGTGCACAAAAGTACAGTAATTATCTGGATTTTGTTATACACCCCCATCTGACTCACCGTACTATTCTCATGACTCTTTTGCATCAATTCAGGAGAAGTTTAAGACAAGTGAAATGCGTCAGGAGTGCGTTGTAATAGCAGACATGAACGCAATATTTGGAAATTTTGCTTGAGAATTGCCTAGGCACGTTGAGTTACCAGATCTTGATAAATACTCCTACCCAGTCTTACTCGATGATGTACGTTTACCCAGTGATCATGCTTTGATACTATCGAGTATTTGTAAAGAGTCAAAGTTGGTGTTAATCAGTAATCTAAAGACTCCTTTTAAGCATTTTATGAGTAGAAAACTTATAGGAAAGGTAATGAATGGATATCAGAATTAGACACCTGTGTTGTGAGCACCTTAGTGTTGGACGGGGTGAGCGAGTTCTGGGTGCTTGAAAATGCTTCATTTCCTTCAGACCACGCACCCATAGCTGTAACCTTGTCAGTACCAAGGCCCATACAGACAGTCTGTATGGGTCTTGGTCAGTACCAGGCGTAGACTTCTAGAGCTTGGGTAACCGCGCTCACCACCTGGGGGATCACGCAGTTCTCTGTAATGGTTCTGGTCAGAAGAAAGCCACAGTTGAACCTATTCATATAAGTGATACTGATGAAACATTATTTCTGAGTAGGTTGCAGTTGAGCGATATTCCTGACATATCAGATAATATATATCGATGATGCTTCCAGTAATGTGACTGACTTATTATACCACTGTGCGAGGTTCAGTTGACGTGAGCCGCAGGTGGCACAGGTACAAGGTGGTAAGGCTACCCTAGAGAGATGTGAAACACTTGTTCAAAAAAAAAAAAAAAAATGATTCGCAGTTTTAGAGAGCTATAAACTGGAAGGTGGAATACGATCGTGCGTGTCAAATATTTGTCCATCCAATGATGAGTTCAAGGAATATTTTGAGAGTACTTTCAATCCCCCTGATGGTTTGCGGCTCGCCAACTGTGACTTTACTACTGATGTGTCCATACCGATACTGGATGGACCAATTTCCCCGTTACAAGTCCAACATCAGGCAAAGTTGTTAAAATCATTCTAAAAATCCTGCCTGGTCAATGGTATGTTCTGCTAGCAACAATTTCTAACAGTATCTCTTATTCAGGTGCCTACCCTCTGGTTTGATCGAGCCAAATTAGTAACAATCTTTACGAGAGGTGATGGGAGAAATGTTAAGAATTATAGAGGCATAAATATAATTAACAGTATCGCCAAATTCTATGACACGGTCCTGTGTTCAAGACTGAAGCAATGGTTCAAAGGAGCAGGCTGGAGCCCAGGAGAGGAGAGGATGCCTGGAACATATAATGTCATTAAAACTTATGTGATATGGCTAGGAAAAAGAAGTTAACTCGTTTCGTAACATTCATTGATTTCTCCGAAGCATATGATAGGGTACCAAGACATACGTTATGTAGAGTGTTACGCTGTTTAGGATGTGATGCTGTGTGCCTTGGTCCATGTATAGTGTGACAGAGAGCTGGATCGGTACCGCCTTAGTCTTAATAACTCTTGGTGTTAGACAGGGATCACCCACTTCTTGCCTCTAATTTACTGTCTTGGTAGATGATCTTATACGGTTAATCAAGGAGGGTTGTGAGTATGAAGGCTTTTTGCAGTGGTTGCATTATGCTGGTTCTTATGGATGATACTGTGTTCCTGTCCACCAATAGGCGAAATATGACATTAAAATTTACTTCATTTCAAGATTATTGTACCGAATACAGAATGAATAATAACAAGTCTAAAACTAATTTTTTTGTGATTCATGGTAGTGATGGGGTCACGGGACCCTTGGTCGTGAAGGAGTTAGTGGTGGAACGCTGGGATATGTATGTGTATTTGGGATCACCGTTTACGAGTAATGGTTCCACCTCATCAACCATTAAAGCTCATGCTAATGCCAAGATGCCACATGTGCTTAAATTTGTGTCATTTATTAGTAAGACTTATGATGTCTGTTCAGTGTGAAGAGAAGATTATTAGAGGCAGCTCTGATGTCATCACTTGTTTATGGATGTGACCAATGGATAGGAGCAGATCTTAAGCCAATGATTAAATTATATAACTGATGTTTAAAGAAACTGCCTGGGGCAAGAAAATCTACATGTAACGATGAATATGTTGTGCATGTTCCACACAAACAACATAAATCCTCTCGTTCTATGTGGCAAGAAAGATCCCAGAATGAAGATGGTCCTTTAATACATGTAATTAAGACTGTTATTAACACAAACACTGTTACAGGCAGGCTGATTAGAGTTTATAATGACTAATGTGACGGATTTGGGTGTGGCAATGGAAAATGCGAAAAATAGTACCGCAAACAGTATTTCTTCCAAACGTATAACTTATAAAGATATAAATCCAAACTTTTCTCTCCATTATGTTCACAAAGAGAAACACGCAATCAATGAAACACACAGGTTACTATTTACATAGTTTCGTGAGCGGACATTACCTAGCCTGTGAGACAGGAAGGTGGAAGAGGCGGGGGAGGAGGGACCGCTTGCCGTTGGATGAGAGGTGTGTACGTGTGGAGAAGTGCAAACACAGACATGTAGTGCAGGATTGTCCAAAGACTCAAGGCGTTAGAGACGGCCACCAGTTTTCAAGAATAAAACATTTGTTTTATGATAACTTTGACCCTGAAATAACATGTAAATTACTGTATACATCTATTCTTAAAACGGAGAGTTGCCGGTATATGGAAACTTACGATAATTAATCGGCAAGAGGTTGAAATTCATATATACTGGATTGCATTTAACTGGATATGTTTTGTATTTTGTATAGATACAATCCTTATGTAATTATTGTGTGTGCGAAGGGCTGCAGCAAGATACTTAGTGTAGGAGTGACCATTGACTTAGATATTAAAGACCGCTATCAGTGTTCAGACACAAACCATGTGTTTCCTGTCAGAACTTTGAACCCGATACGACACATAAGACAATTGATATTTCTTCCGTTTATACTTAAAGTGAAGAGTTGCCAGTGTAGGGGAATTTAGGATACTTAACTGGAGTGTAGCTGAAGTTAACATATACTGGACTGCAGTGAGTACGATGTCTAATTAACTTTGTATACATACTGTCTTTATATTTTATTATTGCAAGTTATATTTTCATGCTGTAGTCAATAAATTATCTATCTATCTGTGTGTGTGTGTGTGTGTGTGTGTGTGTGTGTGTGTGTGTGTGTGTGTCTGTCTGTCTGTCTGTGTGAGTAAGTGTGTGTGCCTATGTGTGTATGTGTATGTATGTGTGTATGTATGTATGTGTGTGTATGTATGTATGTGTGTCTGTCTGCGTGTGTGTGTATGTATGTGTATGTGTCTAAGTGTGTGCCTGTGTCTATGTGTATGTGTGTGTATGTATGTATGCGTGTGTGTGTGTGTGTGTGTGTGTGTGTGTGTGTGTGTGTGTGTGTGTGGGTCTGTGTGAGTAAGTGTGTGTGCCTATGTGTGTATGTGTATGTATGTGTGTGTGTGTATGTGTGTCTCTCTCTGAGCGTGTGTATCTGTGTATGTGTATGTGTGTGTGTATGTATGTATGTATGTATGTGTGTGTATGTATGTATGTGTGTCTGTCTGCGTGTGTGTGTATGTATGTGTATGTGTCTAAGTGTGTGCCTGTGTGTATGTATGTGTGTGTATGTATGTATGCGTGTGTGTGTATGTGTGTGTGTGGGTCTATCTGTGTGTGTATGTGTGTATGTGTATGTGTGTGTTTGTGTGCGTCTGTGTGTGTGCGTGTGTGTATCTGTGTGTGTGTGTGTGTGTGTGTGTGTGTGTGTGTGTGTGTGTGTGTGTGTGGACACATTTCCAAGCCACCCAGGAGGTAGTGTCAGGGCTCGTTTTTTTTCAAGTGGTGTCCCCGCCATGAGCTGGTCAGGCAGGCCTAATCCACCAGTACACAGAGGGCAGGTGTTAGTGTGGGGGGGTGGGGGTGATACTGAATTAGTGTAGATGAAATACAATTGTAGTGTCGTGTACAGGTAAGACAGTGAACTCAGTCATCTAGCTCGGAAAGGACCAACCCATCACTGGTTACAGAAAGTTTATTAAACCTAATAATAAGTTGCATACCAAAGACATTATATGTAGTTGGGTCCTCTTCTATAAAAATGCCCACAGTATCAACCACAGCTGAGCCAACCATTATGGTTACACCCGGACAATAGCGAGTAATTTCCTTCACACCGGCCAACCCTTCCGACCTTCGTGGATAGTACAAGTCCACAATCTCCAGTCCACACCGTCGCGCCTCCTCTTCAGTAATGTAATTGTATGTTCCGCCGGTGTCCAGGAGGCCGGTCACTTGTACTCCATTAATGGTATATGTGACCATTTGAGCTTGTACTGGTTCCGGCAGGTCATCAGTCATTACAAAGTCTAGGGTTGGTAGGGGGTCAGAATCCTGTGGCTTTAAGGGAAAGAAGTTCCGTAGACAACACTGGTAATTCACCAACACATCCCTTCCCAACAGCGGTATAGTGGGACCATCTTCACCCACAAAAACATAGGGGTAAATAGTGATCATTTTTCCACTGACGGTCTTACACTGGAACTCAGTGTTACCCAAGCTTCCCACTATCACCTCTGGAGAGTCTGGATCAGCCGGTCCCAAACTCTCCAGCAGACCACACTGCTTGACCAGCGACAAAGGTAACACTGTGGTGTCCACGCCTGAGTCAATCAGCATCCGGAATGTGTGGTCCCCAACTTGCATCTCCACAAACGGCATTATTGGGTCCATGTGCCCCTCCGGCCCATAAAGGACTTCGACAGAAAACATTGTAAACTACTAATGTATTATACTATATAAAGCTTTAAGCGTATGAACTATACAAACTTTAGCCTTTGAACAACGATAATAGGAATAACACGAAGTTACACGATGTTATCACCCAAGCGTGCACTCACTACAACACACACTCGAATAATGACCCTGGTGTACTCATCCGCGACCTTTTATAACCTGGCAGCTGGTGAGAATAATTTTTTAATTACGTACACTAACTTGTGTGAATAACTGTTTTGTTATTTTCACCAGTAACTGATTTTGCTTCATTTTAATAACAAATTATTAATGCATTTTAAAAAAATGAAAATTACCACATTAAAACAAAAGACAAAAATAATAGTTATTAAAATAATACGTATCGGTTAGCGGTAAACGCCTGGGGATTAAAATAATGTCTATTGGCATTCAAATTTCAGTTCATCTTTTTGGTTTCATAATGATTCTCGCGTTTTAAAATAATGGACATTTACCAAATCTTTTGTAAGTATGCTGGTTCATCTTTGGTCCGGGTTACTGCAGGCATAGACAAGAATTTTATTTTATTTATTTATTTATTTATTGTTCTGTGCCCGCACTAAAAAAAAAAAAAAAAAACATGGAAATACAGCTGATTATTTTCCTTTGTAGGGCCAAACATCAACTCAGAAAGCAGCAGTCAGCCAACTACTGTAATAATATTGGTAAATATCGTTTCAACTCAAAAATTCAAATAACATTTTTATTTATTTATTTTCACGTAGAATTAGAGGGATCTTCTCTATTAATTTTCCGGCGCAAATACTTCGTTTAGCACTTAATTGTAATCATATCATACATGCGATGACGGATGAAAGTATGGGAGCTGCAGAATCCACAGGGATGGATCCAGTGGATGGATCCAGAACTATTTTTGAGGTATTGCCCATATCACTTTCTAGTGTAATAAATGTTGTTGCCTTATTTGAAATTTTGGCCACGACGCGCATCCCGATGCTCTTTTGTTTGTTTAGGTTAGCAGACAGGCGGCTTCGGTGGCAAGAAGAATGAAACTCTACACTTTTTTGTTTTTGTGCCCCACACCGATGTGTCTGCCAGCATAATTGTGGTTGTGGCAAGAACCACACAATATGGTGGCAACGGTGGCGGAAGTGGAGCAGTACAAACGCCACTGGAGGTCCGAGGTACTGGCTGGAGAGGTAAAGGCGCCTGTTCCCTGGTCTAAATGAAATGGCGGCTTCCGTTAAACCAAAAGAAATAGACTAGTTCACAAAAGAAACACTGTGATGTTTGTGGAAAAACTGCAACATTATCCTCGTCAGCGCCTATATAAACTGCAGCAGTAAATACTGCACAGATGTGAAAAGCGCAACAGTGAATGTGGAGTAGGCCTATGCCACAAGGTGAAAGAACGATTATGCAGTGAACTGTGTAAGAAATGGTTGCACGCACGGTGTGACAAAGTGCCGCTTGAATTATACAAAGTTTTACCAACTTTTGAAGAGCTTATGTGGTTCAGTAGAAGGTGTACAGCACAAGTGACCGATTATTTGTCTATCTGTAGCCAGACGCCTTAATCCCGTAAGGGGAGGCCGTTTGTCTTTGAGGTGGTTTTACGGGGCTGATTATGCAGACATTTACGAAGGCTGAGGCAGAAACTGAGGAGTTGGAAGGTGCAGCACAAAAGAACAAGGATGATTTAATGAAATGAGTGGCATACACAGCAATAAAAAACGTTTTTGAGAAGATAAAGAAGGAAGAATAATGTAGTGATGTTTAAGTGAATGTGAAGAAGACACTGCCACAAAGAGAAAGGGAAGGGACAGAAATGTAATGATATAATTCAGAACAGCGTAGGGTTGGAGAACATTGAGTTGGAGAAAGTGATAAGATTGGGAAAGAAACCTGGCAACAAGACTACACCTGTGCTTGTGAAAATGAAAAATGAATGACAAAACTAGTAATAGGACATGGAAAAAAGTCCAGAAACGAAACTGATTCAGTGAAAAATAAAATAGATACATCTCCATACATAACAAAGAAGGAAAGGGAGGAAGAAGATCGTATGAAAAAAGAACTGGATGATTAAGAAAAAATGGCGAAACTAAAATCTGGAGAGGTAAATTGGTTGAAAGAATGGAAGAAACTACAGAATGGTCATTGCAGGAACTATTGATGGAACCACAGAAAATAACAATAAAAATCAACATCTTGGTAGTGTAGGTAATGTAAATTGTGATGAAAAATATGTAAAATTGAAATTAATAAATGCACAAGGGTTAACATGCATAAATACATGAGTTGGAAACAGTAATTAGTGAGTGATATATTTTGCATCACTAAAACACAGTTGAAAATATATAAAGATAAATGATAATATGTGTAAGGTAGACAGTATGAAAAGATTTAAAGATGAAAAGGGAGAAGGTCTTATTGTGTATGAAAAGTGGTCCTTTTAGTTTGGGGAATATCAGTTTAGGAAACAGAGATCTGTTGCTTGGTAATGGAAAACTGAGGAAGCACCTGTAGAAATAATTTTAGTTCCTTATCAGTTGTGGATGCAATTCAGTAGTACCGGTAGTCTAAGCAAATAGAAAATGGTAAGATTGTTGAAAAGTGGAGGACGATACATGTTTTATTAAGTGATATGACTGGATATGTTGGCTTTATTGCTGAGCAGTGATTGAAAGTGTGTGTATATATATATATATATATATATATATATATATATATATATATATACCACATACCGGTACTAAAACCTTGTGTTATAATGGCAGACAACGGACAGAAATGCATGATAAAGGAAATATTGCTCCCTCTGGATGAACAGTGTGTGAGTGTAGACGCATGATTGAATAGTATAATGTGTCTGGGGCAAAGGATGGCTTGAATGTGCAATACGTGTATGAAAACTAATGTATAAATGTTATAAAGAGAACATACGATGATCGATGTTCTTGATGCTGTTTCACAACCATCCAGTCTAATGAAACAGAACCTCGAAGACTGCGTCATCATTTGTGAAGTGAACATCCGTAACACCGTTATTTCAGTTATTATAATACAAGATATGCATTGATTATGCAAATACAGTGTCTCATTACCTCCTCGTGATCCATCAGTATGATGACTGCACAACATTTTCGCACAAGCCAATAGCCGTCCAGCACTCAAAGTAGTTATAATCCTATGCAACAGGACATCTACTTATACCATGGTTTGCGAATATAATGGCTGTTTTTCCTCACAATAAAAAAGACTAGATAATGCACAACATGGCATGACCGTTGTATCACATGCATTATCATGAATCATTTATGGCCACCCTGGTTCAGCCACAAAATGTTACAGCAGTTGAGTTGCACACTCACTAGCCTCAGGTGAACCACATTTCGAGACACCGAACATCACACCTCCTAACAGTTATGCTCAACTACAATTGTTCACCACATTGTATGACGAACATTAAGACTCCTATATTCATCCAATACACGTTATTGCATACGGAGTTACGGTTCACCTCAGAACATCTGTATAATCACACCCTTCATCATTCTGAACGAAACGACAAAGGTTTGATACATTCTTCCCCACTACCTGTCCCACCTTCCCTCCGTTCCACCTCGCCTCACGGTCATCTGTCAGAGAAACAGTGGGATCCAATGGCATTACTATTTGTTTATCTCTACCTTCCGCCATACATACGTGGCAGACACTTGTATTTGCAGACAGTTTGACTTAATAGAACATTGTTTCTGTGGGTACTAGATACTGTGGCGGAGGGTAAGCTCTGCCGAGTCTGCCCATTCACTTACTATTTCCGCGATGTAAACAAACACAGTGGGGCCACATTTCACCAAACACACCACCCTCTGTACTAGTTAGAAGTGGAGCTAACTGTACATACGTAAGTAGGTATGTACTGTACAGTACCATACAGTCTGGCGTACTGGGCCGTCATTCTAAGCACAGTATGCTTCACAATGTCTCTTCCTCAGCAATGTATTTTGTGTATTAGGTTATATCTTAACTTTCCCTTGTATACTGTTATTATTGGTGTATTGCTGGCAGATAAAGTATTAATGGATACTGTGGTGTATATGCAGAAAAATGGCTGCAGAGGAAGTATTACAATAATCACCAAAGCCACGTGGAATACGACTGTTTGACAGGAAGCTTTTTACTACCTACTCCTTTGGTCTTAACTTTAAGTATTACATCTTGATAATGTCATGTGTAATATTTGCATCATTTAACACTGTCATGGTCCCGGAAAGGGCTGCCTTCCTGTGGTGGCACCAATATAACCGAGCGGCTCCTTTACCCGGCTATATAAATGTCCCTGAGCTGTCTCCCTATCCCACGAAAAGATAAATGTTAGACTTCAGGAGAAAGGAAACTTCATTCTGCAGTACACCGGGTGTACATCTACATACACGATCAGCGTGACATAAACTGAATTAAACTGATGAAGAAAAGGTGTCTGCCTTGTTTATTTGTGTGTGTGGTAGTGTACAGTGTTGTACTCTGATGTGTTGTTAATTAGTGTGGTAGTGTACAGTGTTGTACTCTGATGTGTTGTTAATTAGTGTGGTAGTGTACAGTGTTGTACTCTGATGTGTTGTTAATTAGTAGTGTGGCAGTGTACAGTGTAGTACTCTGATGTGTTGTTAATTAGTAGTGTACAGTGTAGTACTCTGTTGTTAATTAGTAGTGTGGTTGTGTACAGTGTAGTACTCTGATGTGTTGTTAATTAGTAGTGTGGTAGTGTACAGTGTAGTACTCTGATGTGTTGTTAATTAGTAGTGTGGTAGTGTACAGTGTAGTACTCTGATGTGTTGTTAATTAGTAGTGTGGTAGTGTACAGTGTAGTACTCTGATGTGTTGTTAATTAGTAGTGTGGTTGTGTACAGTGTAGTACTCTGATGTGTTGTTAATTAGTAGTGTGGTAGTGTACAGTGTAGTACTCTGATGTGTTGTTAATTAGTAGTGTGGTAGTGTACAGTGTAGTACTCTGATGTGTTGTTAATTAGTAATGTGGTAGTGTACAGTGTAGTACTCTGTGTTGTTAGTAGTGTGGTAGTGTACAGTGTAGTACTCTGATGTGTTGTTAATTAGTAATGTGGTAGTGTACAGTGTAGTACTCTGTGTTGTTAGTAGTGTGGTAGTGTACAGTGTAGTACTCTGATGTGTTGTTAATAGTAGTGCAGTCAGTGTGGTGGTACAGTCTCCCTGCAATTCCTGCACACATTTACATTATAGTAATCTTAAAGTTTTATGCCAGTAGCTAATGTCAAAGCGTTGATGCTGATTCCACAGCACTAAGCCAGTCTAGTGTTAATATGAAAGCGTTGGTGCTGATTCCACAGCACTAAGCCAGTCCAGTGTTACTTTCAAAGCGTTGGTGCTGATTCCACAGCACTAAGCCAGTCTAGTGTTACTTTCAAAGCGTTGGTGCTGATTCCACAGCACTAAGCCAGTCTAGTGTTACTTTCAAAGCGTTGGTGCTGATTCCACAGCACAAAGCCAGTCCAGTGTTACTTTCAAAGCGTTGGTGCTGATTCCACAGCACTAAGCCAGTCTTTAGTGTTGGCAAGGACCCAGGCAAAAAAGAAAATGGAGAAAAGTTATTAATCCTAGAACAATGCGAGAGATAGACGGTGCCGTTCAAGGATATAGTCCAATCAGTGGATTTCCAAGGGTCACTGGTACCACTGATGGGGTCTATATTCCCAGCAAGACACCAGCTGAGAATGAACATAATTAGATTTATTAACAGGGATAACAAATCCTTCAGTGTCATGGCAGATTATTAGTTCGTCACTTGAAAAGTTGGATGTTTCTTGCTGGCAGGTTCTGTACAGCTGGGAGTATTTCTTTCCCTTTTCATGTTGTCCTTTCCTAAAAGAAATAGTAAGATTATTGCACTCTTCCCTACACTAGCTGACGTACACGCTGTTCACATTAAGGAGCCAAACACCCGATACGAGACAATGTTTTGTGATGGGTTGATTGTGCCAAAGGTCCACTTGTAAGAGCTTGTCACCGGCGGAGTGGAAATCAGCTGGTGTGGCAGACGAGAGGCGGCGCAGTTTACCAACAGGGTAAAGCCTTAGCCAATTCCGGGATATATATAAACAATAGCAAAAGCACTGAAATTCTTTCAGATGTGCTCACATGAACCCTATCACAGCAAGGAAAAAAAAAAAGTTTTAACATAAGAGAAGGGCGAATGACCGCCTTTATTATTAAGTTTTACTGATACCTGCACGAGTACAACAAAAATTGGGAAGATAAACGCCAGCGAGGTTGCTGCTATTCTGGCTATGTTGATGTTTTCAATACAGAAGCGGACTACTATCCAGAAAACGTTTGTGGACTCGCAAGTAGGTTACTAGAAGGCAGAGTGAGAGCATATATTATAAATTAGAGCTTAATTTAGATGACCAGAATCCACGATACAATGGATATAACTCTGCAAACTTCAGTAGCTTCATTTGTTGAGTCTTGTTTTTCATGTTACTGACAAGAAGGATACCACCGTGAGGAAGTCTGTGACCTGGAGTGAGGGTGGTCATGGTTGTAAACAAAAGCTGGTCAAACCAACACCCATTTATATACTGCTCTTGTGATTTTATAATTATTATATAAGTATTTTATCCATAATAATATTAATATATTACGTGATGACTAAGCACTAAAGTGAGCAGTACAATTTGCATACCTGTATAAAATATCAGCATGCATTTGACCCCGAGTATTACTGGAATTCTTTCCTGTTCAGACGGACACGACCGTCAGAGAATTTTTCCTAAATAATTGCCCCGATAACTTAAGAATGTCCTCATGGAGAAGAGCAGCAATTTTGGATGTAAGGATTGGTGGAAAATGTCCCGCGTGACCCTGGCATAAGACACCGTTAACTAGATTGGCCAAGACCGATTGTACCAGACCGAGACCTCCTAGATACATAAGGCCCTTTCTCTGTGACGTCATCGGGTCGTGACGTCAGCAACAGAAGGCAATCAGCGTGACAGTGTTGCCAACTCTACTGTTTACCTGTCCAATATGATTACTTTTGGAGGGTGTACCGCGGCCAAGATGATGCCGCTACGTGTTTCATTTGGCGCTACTTCTGACGTCAGACCGCGGCGCCAATAATTAACTCAGTTCAGTATTTTGATTGTTTACTTAGGAAACACGGCCTCTTCTCTTCGTGTATGATTTTTTGTACCTACAAAGTATAAGATTAACCACTTCAATCCGATGACGCATTTTTCATTTTCATCTTGGTAACTGCAGACGATCTTTTTCAGTTTTAGAGACCTCATGCAGTGAAGGGATAAGGCTAAATCAGATCTCTCCAGTTCTAAAAGCCTCTTCAAAGCTGAATAAAATTGTCGTGTAAAAGCATAAACAAAATCAACGGTGCGTCATTGGATTCAAGAAATTCACACACACACACACACACACACACACACACACACACACACACACACACATTACGATGCTGCTGGTGACACCAGTGTTGATGATTGCATGATCTCAAACAGGCTTATCACCACGACAGTTGTTACCACCAACCACAGTCATTACCACTTTTAATCACAGTTGCTATCACCACCACCACCAGCTACCACAACTACCACCATTACCACCACCGCAGCCAACTACTACCATTACCACTACTATAACCACCTACCACCGTTATCACCACCACCACTACCAGCTACCAGCACGACCACCACTACCACCGGCTGCCAGCATTACCACCACCACCACCAACTACGGTACCACCATTACCATCACCACCAACTACAACCACTGTCACCAGCGACAACTACCAACATTACCACCACTATCACTAACAACAACTACCACCATTACCATCGCCACCACTGTCATCACCACAAACAACTGCCACCATTACCACCACCACCACCTGTCAGAACTTAATACATAATAACCAGCAACATACTTAATATAGTCTAGAGGTTACTAGGGGCCAAAGGAAGTGACGTTAGCACCTCTCCAGAATGTCTCACACTAGCACAATAGCCCACAAACAGCGCCTCGTGACCATACACACACACACACACACACACACATACACACACACACACAGAGGCTTCTAGAACATTTCCACGATAGTATAGCCCACGTGACACGAACCCTGCTAAAGGAGAATGTAGAAATCAGAGATCAGAAAAGGGCTAGCCATGGACCCGACAGGGAGTGGGGAGAAGGAGGCTAGCAACAGGGGCGAGAGGGTGGCAGAGAAAGATAAAGCGAGACAGGGAGGTAGCTAACAGAACTCTATAATTCACTCGTGTGTGAGAGACTTTGTTAATATTTCCAAGACAAATAAAAATAGTCCCATACTAATCTTTACCTCTCATGTCATTGCATGACAAAAGTGAACGAAGATTATCTACTTACAAAACTACTCACGTATAACAACCGCTCGTCCATGAGTCTAATATATGTATAACTGATCTACAAGACACACTACAAGAAGCTACGAAGTGTCTGCAAAATATTTTACAGTCCACCACCAATACCACCAACTGCCACCATTACCACCACCACCACCACCACCAACTGCCACCATTACCACCACCACCAATACCACCACCACCACCACCACCACGAATACTACCATTACCACCACCACCACCAACTGCCACCATTACCACCACAACCACCAACTGCCACCATTACCACCACCACCACCACCAACTGCCACCATTACCACCACCACCAATACCACCACCACCACCACCACCACGAATACTACCATTACCACCACCACCACCAACTGCCACCATTACCACCACAACCACCAACTGCCACCATTACCACCACAACCACCAACTGCCATCATTACCACCACAACCACCAACTGCCATCATTACCACCATCACCACCAACAACAACTGCCACCATTATCACCACCACCACCAACTGCCACCATTACTACCACCACCACCAACTGCCACCATTACCACCATAACCACCAACTGCCACCATTACCACCACAACCACCAACTGTCATCATTACCACCACCACAACCACCAACTGCCACCATTACCATCACCAACAACAACAACAACTGCCACCATTACCACCACCACCACCACCATCAACTGCCACCATTACCACCACCAACTGCCACCATTACCACCACCAACTGCCACCATTACCACCACCACCACCACCAACTGCCACCATTACCACCACCACCACCAACTGCCACCATTACCACCACCACCAACTGCCACCATTACCACCACCACCACAAACTGCCACCATTACCACCACAACCACCAACTGCCACCATTACCACCACAACCACCAACTGCCACCATTACCACCACCAACTGCCACCATTACCACCACCACCACAACCACCATTACCACCACCACCACCACCAACTGCCACCATTACCACCACCACCACCACAACCAACTGCCACCATTACCACCACCACCAACTGTCACCATTAACACCACCACCAACTGTCGCCATTACCACCACCACCAACTGCCACCATTACCACCACCACCAACTGTCACCATTACCACCACCACCACCACCACCAACTGCCACCATTACTACCACCACCACCACCACCACCAACTGCCACCATTACCAACACCACTACAACCTTGCACCAAATGTTACTACCACCACTAACTACCACTTAATTCCACCACCACAAATAACTATCATTATCACTACCACCTACTGTCACCATTACCACCACCACCACCACCAACTGCCACCATTACCACCACCACCACCACCAACTGCCACCATTACCACCACCACCTCAAACTGCCACCATTACCACCACAACCACCAACTGCCACCATTACCACCACAACCACCAACTGCCACCATTACCACCACAACCACCAACTGCCACCATTACCACCACAATCATCAACTGCCATCATTACCACCACCACAACCACCAACTGCCACCATTACCACCACCACCAACAACAACTGCCACTATTACCACACCACCACCACCATCAACTGCCACCATTACCACCACCACCACCAACTGCCACCATTACCACCACCACCACCAACTGCCACCAGTACCACCACCACCATCACCAACTGCCACCATTACCACCACCACCACCACCAACTGCCACCATTACCACCACCACCACCAACTGCCACCATTACCACCACCACCACAACCACCACCAACTGCCACCATTACCACCACCACCACAACCACCACCAACTGCCACCATTACCACCACCACCACAACCACCACCAACTGCCACCATTACCACCACCACCACCAACTGCCACCATTACCACCACCACCACCAACTGCCACCATTACCACCACCACCACCAACTGCCACCATTACCACCACCACCACCAACTGCCACCATTACCACCACCACCACCAACTGCCACCATTACCACCACCAACTGCCACCATTACCACCACCACCACCACCAACTGCCACCATTACCACCACCACCATCAACTGCCATCATTACCACCACAACCACCAACTGCCACCATTACCACCACCACCATCAACTGCCACCATTACCACCACCACCACCAACTGCCACCATTACCACCACCACCACCACCAACTGCTATCATTACCACTACCTCCACCACCACCAATTACCACCACCACCACCAACTATTATATAACCCATTCTACGCTAATAAGGCCTGGAAGCCACGCCCACCTCCTGTGTCTGAAAACAACTGCTTGGTCCATACAAAATGTTCGTGCAGCTGCCCATTTATTTGTGTTAAATGAGTTGACAGTTCATGAAAAGACCAGTGCCTGTATTAATAAAAACTTCTAGAAGTACTCCTAAAATTACTACTAAAAGTGGTTGTACCTGAGAGTTGCTTCTAAAAGTTCCTCCTAGGAGGACTCGTAGTAGTAATTTCGCTCCTACCATGAAGTGTTACCAACACAAAAAATCTCTGCTTAATATATTTTAAAAATTACCATTACAAAACCTTAGAGTATCAGTATGTAGTTTAAAAATGAAAAATTAGTTTTTATATATAGAAACAACATCTATTTGATCATATATTATGATTCTTTACGAATGTCGATAAACTGGATAAAATGTAAACACATCGTGATACACATAGCTTCCTATGCAGATGATATAACACATGTACGCACCAAAACGCAAACACAGCTGCACACATCATTCAACCTTACCTCTCAACACACTACACGAATGGTTTACCACAAACAGGCTCAAAATAGCCCCAGCCAAATCTACAGTGACTCTTCTCACAAACTGGACAGCAGAACACAGTCACATCCCACACCTCACCATAAACAACACCCCCCTATCCCCCCCAAAAAAAAATCCTTGGTGTAACATACAATACATCAGTGTCATTTTAACAACACATCACAAACATTAAAAATAAAATAACACCAAGACTCAATGCTTTGAGGTCACTTGCCCATACAACATTCGGACACAACAAAGAAACCACCACCACAGTATACAAACAATACATACGTTCAGTGATGAATTATGCAAGCCCTGCCTGGGCTTCTAACCTCACCAAAACACACTACAACAATCTACAGACCATACAGAACAAGGCCCTAAAATAATCACAGGCTGCACAGCTACTACTCGTACACCCACAGACCACCTACATCAAGAAACCACAGTCCTCAAAGTCAAGGATCACCTAGACATGAGAGGCACCCAGTTTCTTGCTGCAGCCTCCACAAACCCACAACATCCACTACAGTACATGGCAGCACATCCACCCACACCAAGGAACATCAAAACATCACCCACACACAGTACCATACACAAATACTGTCATCTCTTCCCCCTCGCCCACATCAGACCAGCTTCCAGAAGCATATCCACACTCAGATCACTCGCTGTTCCATTCAGTCACTTAAAGACAACACACAGCTGCATGCACGGCCTCCTGACATCCACCCTTCTGGATCCTATCTTCCTCGTGAGGACAGGGTCCACCTGGCCAGGCTGAGATGTGGGCATCATCCAGCCCTCTTAAGCTACCAGAAGAGGCTGCATGACTCCGTTGCTGATGCTTGTCCAGGATGCAACACAGCACCCCATACTATTAAGCACATTATGGAAGACTGCATTGCACACAATCACCTACGCCAACAACACAACATACACTCTTTGAGAGCTCTGTGGGAAAGCCCGGTCTCGGCCGTGGCCTTCATAAGGGGCTCGGGGCTGTTCGGCCAGAATGCCTAGGGAACAACTACTACTACTACTACACATCGTGTGGTCAGCTGATCGTGCCTGCTACCATCGGGGCATCGTGTGTACATGGTACAGTGACCGTCAACAATGGCACAATTTTAAGATTCCACGGCTGCAGACAAATTCAGGAGAAAGAGAAACTGGACGGAGGGAGTGCAAGAGGGACCTTCACAAACCTCTTAACAATGTGTGGAGCAGTTAGAGCATGAGTGATTCCGTTATCACATTGCTCACTGATGACTGCGATGGTCCAAAGTCATCACAATTACACTGCTGCATTTATCCAGTTGCAAGGTACATAAATATTATCAACACTTTCATCTCGGATGTGAGAGGATGGTTTCAATGTGTGGGCCTTTCCAGTACATCTCTTACTAAATCAGTAATAAACAGAATGCCCTCACGATCGAAACGGTACCTTCTTACAAGTTCTTGATCATATTCCATGAATGCATCCTTCCGAGCTCGAAAATTTCTGCGTGGTGGGTGGTGTCGGTCAGCCATGGTCTATGTTGTCTTGTCTCTTGGTGTTTGAGGGACGCAGCTACTGTGATTACTGTCACTAAAAGCCCTCCTGACACCTTAAAAGTCCTTGTGGAGGACTTATTTTTTAGCGATTTTACGAGTAAACTTAGGAGTTGAAAGTAACTTTTAGGAGTACTTCTAGACGTTAGGAGCCAAATTTCACTTTGAGAGGAACTTTTACTCCCAGGAGTTTTTATTAATACGGGCACTGACTTTCTCTACAATAATGCTATTTATCAGGAGTATAACAGTGCAAATTATTTCAAGGCATTAGCACCTTAGAGAGGATATTAAAAATGTGAAATAGGTGCCACAAACGGTCGAAGTCAAGGATACATGCCCGCTTTCGAATGAAACCTATTCACTATTTCTTTGATTGTAACACACGTAATGTAGGCACAAATTACAAAAACTTACGGTACAATATTCAGTGAACTACAGTTTGTACAATATATATCCCAAATCATTGTTTAACTCATAAAACTTAGCTGAGTCCATGGGGAGGTAAAAGGAACAGCCACAGTGATGACGGTTTTCAAATGCAGATTTTTCTGCTGCTCATATTATAAATGTCTTTGTAAGCAATGTATCGCGAAATTAAACAGGCAACTTAACCTCCCAACTCACCACCCTGTTGCTTTCCCAAGTCAGTCTCTCTCTCTCTCTCTCTCTCTCTCTCTCTCTCTCTCTCTCTCTCTCTCTCTCTCTCTCTCTCCATGATGAGCAGCAGGGATGTTCTACGTACGATAATTATCGTATTTGTACTATAATTTGGGATGCTTGTACGATGTACGATATCACATTCAAAATATACGATAATTTTTGTCTATTTCAGCTTCCCTAGGTTTTTTTTTTTTTTTTTATATATACTGCAGGTTAACAACACTCACTATTCCCGCCACACGGTTCATTGTGCCCACACCCCAGTAACCCACGCTTCCCCTGAGTCACTCACGAAATTCCTTTCCCCTCCCAGTCCCATGGGAGGTCAGGGCCAAGCCCGGCCGACCCCATAAATGTCAAGGACTTAGAAGTTCAAACTTTACTTGGTGCTTGGTAGTGGTCTGGTTCAATGCCCTGGCCAAGCTGTAGTGCTGCTGTACCCACTACCCACTCTGCAACTTTGTATAGGACTTCAGTAAAGTCGTAAGTACAGTTGATATGCTGGTATACATAAAGCTTTGTAGGATATTCTTAATTTCTTACCGGGAAACGTGAGTGTAAGGAAGGCAAAAGTAATGTACCGTCTTAATTACTAGTTTGTATTCACCTAATTGTGATTCTCCTGGATTGACTCAGTCAAGCTCATGATGCCCCGTCTACATTTACCATTTCATCATACCTTTTTTTACACACCATCTCGTCTGGTAACTTGTTTTAATTGAAAATTTACCTGTACGATAATTTTAGGGTAAGATACGATAATTTTCATGCTACGGTACGATATATTGGGTCTCTGGGCAGAACATCCCTGATGAGCAGGAGTGTATCACTGCAGCCCGGCTGTATCCATACGCTCAATGTCGGTACTTCCACACTCTGTTATTTAGGTAACCATTAATTATATGGCCTTCATAATTATAAGCTACCATGCATTTAAAGTGCAATAAAGGCTTACTGAAACTGCAGTATACAGTATAGAACTGGGTAATAGAGGAAAATAAGGAAATTTATCAGGTTTTGACACTTCACAGTGCGAGATGGCATCAGCTGGCTGGTGGTACGTTTAATTTCCCGCCGAGTGACTGGCTGTTCCCCTGAGCATTTTACCTCTCCAAGGACGGTTATAATAATGACTTTTATCAGTTGTATAATGATTTTGGATATAACTAGACTATACACACTGAACTTCAAGGACTGTTGTGCTCTATGTTTGGTGTCATTCATATTTGATACAAAACAAATATATAGTGAATTGGCTTCATTCGAAAACGAATTGTATCCTTGACTTCGACAGTTTGATACATAACTTTTTTAGTATCCTCTGTGAAAAGCTAATTCCTTCATATCATTTTTGTTTATTTTCTTAATTATTAACATTACTTACGAGAAATACAGACCTAATTACAAACTAAGAACACATTTAGTATGATGACATGGGTAGCCACTCGACCATTTGATATGAACCAATCACCAGCGTCCGCAGAAAGTGGGCGTGGCTTCTAGGCCTTAATAGCGTAAAATCGGTATACCACCATGATCACAAGTCTGCACTGATTATCACCACCATCATCACCACCAACAAAAACCACCGTTACCATCACCACCAACTACCACCATTACCACCACCACTTCCACCAACTACCACCATTACCATCACCACCACCATCACCAACATCACCAGCTACCACCATTACAATAACGCCATTACTCTTGAATGGATTAGTAAGTGCTAAGCTTCATTTATATCAACACACACACACACACACACACACACATTCATGACACGGCCGTATTGCTATACATTTCCTTCCCTTGTAGAGGCCTGGATTTGGGGAGGAAGGTACGACGGAGAACCATGGTCGTTCAGGTGGCCCTTGTTACCACACCACTACAGGACCAGGAAATAATACAACGATGCATGAAGGCAGCATCCCTAAGAGACGAATTACACTCAGAATGAAGCGTAAGAGACGAATCACACTCAGAATGAAGCGTAAGAGACGAATTACACCCAGAATGAAGCGTAAGAGACGAATTGCACCCAGAATGAAGCGTAAGATACGAATTACACCCAGAATGAAGCGTAAGAGACGAATTACACCCAGAATGAAGCGTAAGAGACGAATTACACCCAGAATGAAGCGTAAGAGACGAATTACACCCAGAATGAAGCGTAAGAGACGAATTACACCCAGAATGAAGCGTAAGAGACGAATTACACCCAGAATGAAGCGTAAGAGACGAATTACACCCAGAATGAAGCGTAAGAGACGAATTACACCCAGAATGAAGCGTAAGAGACGAATTACACCCAGAATGAAGCGTAAGGGACGAATTACACCCAGAATGAAGCGTAAGAGACGAATTACACCCAGAATGAAGCGCAAGTGACGAATTACACCCAGAATGAAGCGTAAGTGACGAATTACACCCAGAATGAAGCGTAAGTGACGAATTACACCCAGAATGAAGCGTAAAGGGGCTATCACACGGGAGACTCGTGGACGTCCAAACTGGCCGTGGACGTCCAAATTTGCCCCCCCGGGAGGGTCGTGGACGTCCACAGGTGGAAGGCCGCCTGACTCATTCGTGGACGTCCAATCGTCCACGGTCACCGTGGACGTTCACGACTTGGTAGTCTCCTTCTTCTCTATGGAGTTTACATGTAGCGTGTGTCGTCGTCTATCTTGAACTCTGTAGTCAGTTGAGGTGGTATTTTATATTATGGTTAATTCAAAACCGTCAGTAAACTTTGTACTTTTAATATTTTTGTTTGTCATAGAAACTTTTCATATACAGTATACCAAAATGTGGTAAATATGATGGAATGTGGTTTGATTGTTTACAAGAGAGGCCCGCATACGTTGGAAAGGCATACTCGGGAAGAAAGCACTACTGTGCAGATTTCTATACTGGATGCTTTCTTCTCTCCGTGGCAGCCATTTTCTCATCCACATTGCCCTCCTTCTCCCCCTCCTTTGTCTTCTTGCAGAGGCTTCTTCCTCTTCCTGCAGGGTTAGGACTGCAGCACCCATTGTAAATGTCACAATTTAGGTTCACGTCCATTGTTGTTGTTGATAAACACGTCATCGGCTGGGGAGTTGGAAGTGACCTCCCAGTCGCGTGGGATGAACTCGATTAAGAAGAAGGTGGCCGTTGACGTCCACCGTGTGATAGAGTATGGACGTCCAAGCTCAGTTTGGACGTCCATTTTGCGCTGCACAAAACGTTGACGGGTCTCCGTGTGATACCCGCTTAAGTGACGAATTACACCCAGAATGAAGCGTAAGGGACGAATTACACGCAGAATGAAGCGTAAGGGACGAATTACACCCAGAATGAAGCGTAAGAGACGAATTACACCCAGAATGAAGCGTAAGAGACGAATTACACCCAGAATGAAGCGTAAGGGACGAATTACACCCAGAATGAAGCATAAGGGACGAATTACACCCAGAATGAAGCGCACCAACAGCTGTGCGTAGACTTCAGTCTCCAGGGTTACGTGTTCCAGCTCCAGCCTGTGGGATTAATTTCATCACTCAAACGTTCAGTTATCATTATACAGTAACTCACGCAACACAGGTAAAACAGTTTGGATAATTTTGTGTGATAACACTGTCAGGTAGTGACAATCACAGCCCATAATTATCAACTTCAGCTAAGTAAAAGTTAAATTAATAAAGAACTGATTTCAGAACAGTTCTTCAGGTATCTGAACTGCAGTGTTGCTGATATGACAGTATAAGCTGTACACACGAGAAACAGTTATATATATATATATATATATATATATATATATATATATATATATATATATATATATATATATATACACTGTTCTATGTATCTGTCTAATAAGATACGAATAAATGTGTATAGATGGGTAACTTGGGAGTGTCGTCCTGTCTCGGCTACCCCCCTTTCTTTGGGGGAAGCAGCCTTGGTATATAGGATATGTCTGTCTGTCAGTCTATCTGTGTGTGTGTGTGTGTGTGTGTGTTACCATCAATATGTTCGCTTCCACAGGTTCGTCACTTGCAGCAAGCGGCATCTCAGGTCAGTGCTGCCAACCGTCCCTATAACACAAGGCACCGCCACCAAAACTGCCAACCATCACGTCAGTGCTGCCAACCGTCCCTATGACACAAGGCACCGCCACCAAAACTGCCAACCGTCACGTCAGTGCTGCCAACCGTCCCTATAACACAAGGTACAGCACCAAAACTGCCAACCGTCACGTCAGTGCTGCCAACCGTCCCTATAACACAAGGCGCAGCACCAAAACTGCCAACCGTCACGTCAGTGATGCCAACCGTCCCTATGACACAAGGCACCGCCCCCAAAACTTGGTATGTACACCAAATGTCACAACACAACTTGTCTTGGATTGTACACCTGGATGATGTCTTGTACGTTATTTATATCAGTGCTATAGTAGTCTACAGAAGGTTAAATTTGTGAAATATAAAGATTTTTAAACCTGCCATTTATGGTGTACACGTGACATTGCTCTCTCTCCCTCTCATTGACATGCACACACACACACACGCAGACGAACACTCGCATGCGCGCGCGCGCACACACACTATTGTACACACACACACACACACACACATGCAGACAAACTCACGCATGCACACGAACAGAGAGTGAGAGAGAGAGAGAGAAATTTATAAACACACGCGCACACACACACATGCATGCACACACAGACACACAGCGAGCAAGCGAGCCACCTAGAGAGGTATTGAGAAAGAGAGACGTACACACACACACACACACACACACACACACACACACACACAGATAGACTGACTGAATGATCAATTAATGAAAACACACACACACACACACACACACACACACACACACACACACACACACAGATAGACTGACTGAATGATCAATTAATGAAAACACACACACACACACACACACACACACACACACACACACACACACACAGATGGACTGACTGAATGATCAATTAATTAAAACACACACACACACACACACACACACACACACACACACACAGATAGACTGACTGAATGATCAATTAATGAAAACACACACACACACACACACACACATTTTATGAAGTCAGTTGTCTACATTTGCAAGTGTCAGACTCAATAGGAACTATAAAGAAAAGTTATTGAAACAGGATACTTCATAAATAGTTTTTGAAGAAAATACGGAAGATATTTGAAATCAGCTGTAGTGTTATATCCGTTGCTGTCTTTGTCAAGTAATGGCTGACTGGTGTTACGGCATAACCGTGGACATTCCTCTAATATAAACAGGTAATTTAAACAGATTTTTATAACTGTACATTTTCATCTCAAAAACCATAAATTCTACTGATGGGTAAGTTTTTGAGTGAACGATGCAGCAAACCATTGTCTTTCCTCATCTATTCCTTACATCAAATCTGCAGTCAGTGCCCAGTGCATACACCCGCCAGTACATCTTCATAGATGATTGTATTGTCTTGTGGAGGTAGGTCGGGAGCTCCTTTCCATAAACACTAGAATGCTAACCACGTGACCTTCCTCGCAAGTGAGTCCATCATACTGCTTAGGGCTTGGATCAGCCCAGACAGCAGAATGGTTGTGGAATACGCTGCAGCTACATGTCAGCAGAAGAGGATAGAAAAGACAAGCAGATAACTTTCCATGTGTAAGTATTTTATAGAAAATTAGAGAGCAGTAAATGATGATTAAGCGGATTATGTGTTATAGCTCACCAGTTGCTCTCGCGAACACAACAGTTCCACTTACGATTGCCTGTGTTAAAATCATTTCCAGTTGTGTTGCAGGTCTTTCAAAACGACCTATTTAAGTTGCAGGCTTTTTGATATAGAGAGGATATTGTTATTTCAGTTACAATTAACCAAGACACTCCCTGCACACTGTAGCACTGACCCGATAAACTGATAAACGCAGGCTTACAGTACAGTCTTCCATATGTACTGATGTAAACAAAGTGCTCATTACTTGTCAGCCTTGAATTGACAATTAGTTTATTATTGTTTACTTTGATATGTAGTAATGAAACATTTTAGGCCAATTCAGGGGCACTGCAGGACAAGAAGGAAGGAGCAATTAACCAGGTTGTAGGTCTATCTATAAAGGGATCAGTAGGGCCTAATCATGTTCATGATACACAAAGACCCTGTACAATACATATTTATTTTTAGTTCGTTGTACTTTTGCCAAATGCCATAAACAATGTACCGTACCTCTCTGTATTTATGTTCATGTTGATTAAAATCATCACACGTTTTTCTTGATCCTCTCGGATATTCCCTTCGATCCCCTGCAGAGCTGTGGTTTAGTGTGGAATATTTAGTTGACCTGTAGATGAGAACCACACACACACACACACACACAAAGCCGCTTAGGTATGGTAGGTAGTGATGTAGCTATTAGGGGAGCAGAGGGACAGATTGCCCTACCCCTTCCCTGTCTCGAAAGACTTTTGGGGAAAATTGAAGGTAAGGAAGCACTCTGGCACGGTGAAGATGACAAAATAAGGTCATCTGAAGGAAAACTGGCGATAACACGGTGAAAAAACGTAAGCATAATGAAGATATACAGAGATTAGAAACAAAAGTTGATACCATGTGGAAGCATAAAGTGAGGAAGCATAAAGTAGCGGATACACAGTAATCCGATTCCAGAACAAGTAATGGTACGATCTCAAAACCTTGGAACAGAACCGAGGTGTAAGGGAAGTACAGTAGGATTAGCCGATGATTGAAGTCAGGTTTAGATGTGAAAAGAGTGGAGCCCCGAATATAGCCAAGAATAATATCCTGTAAATGAATATGACTCTGCTGTTACTAAGATGCAGGTTCAGAGACAGTAAGTTAATAAATACCATTCGTGTTTCAGGCATAATCTTAATGTATCTTGATGAGTGGGTAGCAGTTCCAGCAGCGAGTTTGTGGTTCATGATTCTCCTTCCTTCAAGTACGCGTGGAGCGTGGTAGCTCAGTGGTAGGGTGTCGGGCTCGTAATCGTGAGGTTGCGAGTTCGCACCCCATCCGGTGGCTGCTGTGCTGGGAGGGGCAGCGCTCTCTTGTAACCTTAGCAGGACTATATGATCTGATGAGGTCTAGCTCGGGGATTAATCCCTTCCTTCAAGTTTATGTGTTGCACTGCTTCAGCATCAAAGTAAATGAGAGTTCTTTAACAGCAAGAAAGAATGTGCAAGGAATAAAATGCTGGGTTGTCATACAATTACAAATAAAGTCAAAATAAAACCCGGATAGGTGACTCAGAACATAGATAATACTTAAACTCACAGAATCGCAAGTTAAATGACTAAAAAGATTATTGTTGCTCCACCCCGATCTGTTTGGCTGAGCAGACCCATCGACCACAAGCAAGCAGCTGCCTTCCTGTGGTAAACTGCGCCCCTCCAGGTAAGGAACAGTGTCCTTCAATAAGAAAAAAAAAAAAAAAACATGTTATCCAAGAGGGTGAGCTGTGCTTAAGGGATACGTATGAGTCATGTCGGCTGGGAATTTGCCTGCTTGGCATCGTTGCTGCGTGGGAGTGTTGTGCCAGGCCAGGTATCGCACCTTGACCCCAAGTCACTGCCATGGCAGTATTTCCCAGCACAACAGTAACCATCCATGGCAGTACTTCCCAGCACAACAGTAACCATCCATGGCAGTACTTCCCAGCACAACAGTAACCATCCATGGCAGTACTTCCCAGCACAACAGTAACCATCCATGGCAGTACTTCCCAGCACAACAGTAACCATCCATGGCAGTACTTCCCAGCACAACAGTAACCATCCATGGCAGTACTTCCCAGCACAACAGTAACCATCCATGGCAGTACTTCCCAGCACAACAGTAACCATCCATGGCAGTACTTCCCAGCACAACAGTAACCATCCATGGCAGTACTTCCCAGCACAACAGTAACCATCCATGGCAGTACTTCCCAGCACAACAGTAACCATCCATGGCAGTACTTCCCGGCACAACAGTAACCATCCATGGCAGTACTTCCCAGCACAACAGTAACCATCCATGGCAGTACTTCCCAGCACAACAGTAACCATCCATGGCAGTACTTCCCGGCACAACAGTAACCATCCATGGCAGTACTTCCCAGCACAACAGTAACCATCCATGGCAGTACTTCCCGGCACAACAGTAACCATCCATGGCAGTACTTCCCAGCACAACAGTAACCATCCATGGCAGTACTTCCCGGCACAACAGTAACCATCCACCAACTACACTGTTTGTGGGGTATCCGGTGCCACACATTGACCAAGGGTGACCCGGCACTATGTACGGCAGTGGCGGCCATGTTTCCTGAGACGGTCACATGGCCTGCCGCTATACCCCTAATACTCAAGGTTCATCGGCTAACACTCAAGGTCCAGCAGTCAGCACATTAACACTCAAGGCTCATCGGCTAACACTCAAGGTCCAGCTGTCAGCACATTAACACTCAAGGTTCATCGGCTAACACTCAGGTCCAGCAGTCAGCACATTAACACTCAAGGTTCATCGGCTAACACTCAAGGTCCAGCAGTCAGCACATTAACACTCAAGGTTCATCGGCTAACACTCAGGTCCAGCAATCAGCACATTAACACTCAAGGTTCATCGGCTAACACTCAAGGTCCAGCAGTCAGCACATTAACACTCAAAGTTCATCGGCTAACACTCAAGGTCCAGCAGTCAGCACATTAACACTCAAGGTTCATCGGCTAACACTCAGGTCCAGCAGTCAGCACATTAACACTCAAGGTTCATCGGCTAACACTCAAGGTCCAGCAGTCAGCACATTAACACTCAAGGTTCATCGGCTAACATTCAAGGTCCAGCAGTCAGCACATTAACACTCAAGGTTCATCGGCTAACACTCAGGTCCAGCAGTCAGCACATTAACACTCAAGGTTCGTCGGCTAACACTCAGGTCCAGCAGTCAGCACATTAACACTCAAGGTTCATTGGCTAACATTCAAGGTCCAGCAGTCAGCACAGTAACACTCAAGGTTCATCGGCTAACACTCAAGGTCCAGCAGTCAGCACATTAACACTCAAGGTTCATCGGCTAACACTCAAGGTCCAGCAGTCAGCACATTAACACTCAAGGTTCATCGGCTAACACTCAGGTCCAGCAGTCAGCACACAGCATCAAAGACAGAAGGTTAGCACTGGCGTGGTGAAGCAATGCACAACCAAATCCACTCACCACGGATGGAAACAGATCATAAACACAGCGGTGTCAGTAGCTCCTTCACTCACACCTGTTGGGGAAACCTTTGCCAGCGGTGCCTCCTGCCCCCCCCCCAAAAAAAAAAGTAGAAACTCTAGTGATGGTTGAAGTATGGTTGAGGTATTGTAGAGATATGGTTGAGGTATGGCAGAACACAGGTATGGTTGAAGTATGGTTGAGGTATGGCAGAACACAGGTATGGTTGAAGTATGGTTGAGGTATGATTGAGGAATTGTAGAGATATGGTTGAGGTATGATTGAGGTACAACAAATATGGTAGAGGTATGGTTGAGGTATGGCAGAACACAGGTATGGTTGAAGTATGGTAGAGGTATGGTTGAGGTATGGCAGAACACAGGTATGGTTGAAGTATGGTAGAGGTATGGTTGAGGTATGGCAGAACACAGGTATGGTTGAAGTATGGTAGAGGTATGGTTGAGGTATGGCAGAACACAGGTATGGTTGAAGTATGGTAGAGGTATGGTTGAGGTATGGCAGAACACAGGTATGGTTGAAGTATGGTTGAAGTATGGTAGAGGTATGGTTGAGGTATGGCAGAACACAGGTATGGTTGAAGTATGGTAGAGGTATGGTTGAGGTATGGCAGAACACAGGTATGGTTGAAGTATGGTAGAGGTATGGTTGAGGTATGGCAGAACACAGGTATGGTTGAAGTATGGTAGAGGTATGGTTGAGGTATGGCAGAACACAGGTATGGTTGAAGTATGGTAGAGGTATGGTTGAGGTATGGCAGAACACAGGTATGGTTGAAGTATGGTAGAGGTATGGTTGAGGTATGGCAGAACACAGGTATGGTTGAAGTATGGTAGAGGTATGGTTGAGGTATGGCAGAACACAGGTATGGTTGAAGTATGGTAGAGGTATGGTTGAGGTATGGCAGAACACAGGTATGATTGAAGTATGGTAGAGGTATGGTTGAGGTATGGCAGAACACAGGTATGGTTGAAGTATGGTTGAAGTATGGTAGAGGTATGGCAGAACACAGGTATGGTTGAAGTATGGTAGAGGTATGGTTGAGGTATGGCAGAACACAGGTATGGTTGAAGTATGGTAGAGGTATGGTTGAAGTATGGCAGAACACAGGTATGGTTGAAGTATGGTTGAAGTATGGTAGAGGTATGGTTGAGGTATGGCAGAACACAGGTATGGTTGAAGTATGGTAGAGGTATGGTTTAGGTATGGCAGAACACAGGTATGGTTGAAGTATGGTAGAGGTATGGTTGAGGTATGGCAGAACACAGGTATGGTTGAAATATGGTTGAAGTATGGTAGAGGTATGGTTGAGGTATGGCAGAACACAGGTATGGTTGAAGTATGGTTGAGGTATGATTGAGGTACAACAAGTATGGTAGAGGTATGGTTGAAGTATGGTTGAAGTATGGTAGAGGTATGGTTGAAGTATGGTTGAGGTATGATTGAGGTACAACAAGTATGGTAGAGGTATGGTTGAGGTATGGTTGAAGTATGGTTGAAGTATGGTAGAGGTATGGTTGAGGTATGGTTGAGGTATGACTGAGGTACAACAAGTATGGTAGAGGTATGGTTGAGGTATGGTTGAAGTATGGTAGAGGTATGGTTGAGGTATGGCAGAACACAGGTATGGTTGAAGTATGGTAGAGGTATGGTTGAGGTATGGCAGAACACAGGTATGGTTGAAGTATGGTAGAGGTATGGCGGAACACAGGTATGGTTGAAGTATGATTGAGGTATGGTTGAGGTATGGCAGAACACAGGTATGGTTGAAGTATGGTAGAGGTATGGTTGAGGTATGGCAGAACACAGGTATGGTTGAAGTATGGTAGAGGTATGGTTGAGGTATGGCAGAACACAGGTATGGTTGAAGTATGGTAGAGGTATGGCAGAACACAGGTATGGTTGAAGTATGGTAGAGGTATGGTTGAAGTATGGCAGAACACAGGTATGGTTGAAGTATGGTAGAGGTATGGTTGAGGTATGGCAGAACACAGGTATGGTTGAAGTATGGTAGAGGTATGGTTGAGGTATGGCAGAACACAGGTATGGTTGAAGTATGGTAGAGGTATGGTTGAGGTATGGCAGAACACAGGTATGGTTGAAGTATGGTAGAGGTATGGTTGAGGTATGGCAGAACACAGGTATGGTTGAAGTATGGTAGAGGTATGGTTGAGGTATGGCAGAACACAGGTATGGTTGAAGTATGGTAGAGGTATGGTTGAGGTATGGCAGAACACAGGTATGGTTGAAGTATGGTAGAGGTATGGTTGAGGTATGGCAGAACACAGGTATGGTTGAAGTATAGTTGAAGTATGGTAGAGGTATGGTTGAGGTATGGCAGAACACAGGTATGGTTGAAGTATGGTTGAAGTATGGTAGAGGTATGGTTGAGGTATGGCAGAACACAGGTATGGTTGAAGTATGGTTGAGGTATGATTGAGGTACAACAAGTATGGTAGAGGTATGGTTGAGGTATGGTTGAAGTATGGTAGAGGTATGGTTGAAGTATGGTTGAGGTATGATTGAGGTACAACAAGTATGGTAGAGGTATGGTTGAGGTATGGTTGAAGTATGGTTGAAGTATGGTAGAGGTATGGTTGAGGTATGGTTGAGGTATGATTGAGGTACAACAAGTATGGTAGAGGTATGGTTGAAGTATGGTAGAGGTATGGTTGAGGTATGGCAGAACACAGGTATGGTTGAAGTATGGTAGAGGTATGGTTGAGGTATGGCAGAACACAGGTATGGTTGAAGTATGGTAGAGGTATGGTTGAGGCATGGCGGAACACAGGTATGGTTGAAGTATGGTTGAGGTATGATTGGGGTATGGTTGAGGTATGGCAGAACACAGGTATGGTTGAAGTATGGCAGACGTATGGTTGAGGTATGGCGGAACACAGGTATGGTTGAAGTATGGTTGAGGTATGATTGAGGAATTGTAGAGATATGGTTGAGGTATGATTGAGGTACAACAAGTATGGTAGAGGTATGGTTGAAGTAAATTGAAGTATGGTAGAGGTATGGTTGAGGTATGGCAGAACACAGGTATGGTTGAGATATGGTAGCGGTATGGTTGAGGTATAGCTGAATAATGGTTATGGTTGAGGTATGACAGAGGCATAAATGTATGGTAGAGATAGGGTATATGTATGATTGAGGTATGACTGAGGTCTGGTAGAGGTCGGAGGTATGACAGGTATGGTAGATGTACGGCTGAGGTATGGTAGAGGTCGGAGGTATGACAAGTATGGTAGATGTACGGCTGAGGTATAATTGAGGTAAGGTAGAGGTCGGAGGTATGACAGGTATGGTAGATGTACGGCTGAGGTATGGTAGAGGTCGGAGGTGTGACAAGTATGGTAGATGTACGGCTGAGGTATAATTGAGGTAAGGTAGAGGTCGGAGGTATGACAGGTATGGTAGATGTACGGCTGAGGTATGGCTGAGGTATGGTAGAGGTATGATTGAGGTATGGTAGAGGTCGAAGGTATGACAAGTATGGTAGATGTAGGGCTGAGGTATGGCTGAGGTATTGTAGATGTCGGAGGGATGACAGGTATGGTAGATGTACGGCTGAGGTATAATTGAGGTATGGTAGAGGTCGGAGGTATGACAGGTATGGTAGATGTACGGCTGAGGTATGGCTGAGGTATGATTGAGGTATGGTAGAGGTCGAAGGTATGACAAGTATGGTAGATGTACGGCTGAGGTATGGCTGAGGTATGGTAGAGGTCCGAGGTATGACAAAGATATATTAGTGAGACTGCCATCACACACACACACACACACACACAGAGTCAGCAGACACAACAGCTCGTGAAGGTTTCATCATACTACAGTGAGCAGACTAACAGGTGAAGCCGTTCAGTACAAGGAAGTATTTTATTAACAGTGTCGGTACCAACACATAAGCTATGACTGTGCCCCCGTAATGACGGGTTCATGAAGGCTGTGTCTAACTACTCCCATTTGAAAGTCTCTTCAAAATCCTGTCAAAGGATCTGGTGGTAACGGCAGTACAAATACGTCATTGGAGTTGTTCTTGCTGGGGAACAACGGTCTGTCTGGCTGAGCAGACCCACCACCCTTGTGTGGTCACTCCGTGCAGTGAACCCATGTTCCCTTGCGGTATACAGTGCTTTGCCACAGTGAGTTGTGGTGTAGAATGCACAAGCTTGTGGTACCTGGATGGACGCCGCATTTGCATCTCTCCATCCAGTTAACAGGGACACCATAGTAGGCTCCACATCACCAAAGAGGAGTGGTAATCTTTTTCATATGATCACACACACACACACGCATATATATATATATATATATATATATATATATATATATATATATGGAGCCTCTGTGGTACAGTGGTAAAGTGTGCGTTTTCGTACACTGAAGAACGAGGGTTCGCGCCCCGCCAGGGTAATAAACTTTGGGAGCTAGAACGGCCACGTACTGGTTGGCGGACATCAGGGTGCTGTGGTTGAACCAGTGTTGCATACTATAAAGTATGCTTGCACCCAGTCGGCTTGCGCGGGCTGATTACACTTGGTTCACAGACTACACACGCATCCAAAGCCTCTCCACTACAATTACACTTACAAGCACTTCTCACCCTACATACAGTCTCTACTAGACAGCCTAAGCCACTTCGTAGAGATACACTGGTTGTATCGTCCCCACTTCGGTAGGGATAGGCCGGTCCTGCAGTGGACACACAACCGGCTGATGAGATGATATATAAGATGATATATATATATATATATATATATATATATGTATATATATATATATATATATATATATATATATATATATATATATATATATTCAACCATCCATCCATCATCCAATCCTACATTGCCCCATGAGGAGCGTAGGAGCCCGGGGCTAGGTAGTTGGTCCTGACATTTAAGATGAGTGACCAACCTCACTCATCCCTGAGTGGCATTACGTGAACAATAAACCCCAACCATCCCTTGGATATAAACCTTCACCAGCTCAATCCGATTGCAGCACAATAATTACCCACTAAACTAGGCGCCAAAATTTGGTTATATGGTTACCACCGAGCGTAGTAAATAGTTTCCTGGTGTACAGGAAACCATTTGGCTTGTCACTCAGTGTAGAGTCACCCATAGGCAGACGAAAGAGGAAAGAATGAAGGAATGAAAGACAGAAAATGGAGTGTAAAGTCACCCGTAGGCAGAAGGACGAGGAAAGAATGAAGGAAAGATAGAAGATGGAAGGAAAGAAGGATGGATTGCCTGACGCCTCAATCCCGTTTGGGGTGGCCACAAACAAATCGCCTCCAAGTCGCCCTGTCCCCCGCCATCTCACTGCCCTGCTCCCAACTCACACCCCCCTCTCTCATGTACCTCTCCACCCCATCCCTCCATCTCATCCTCGGCCTCCCCCTCCCTCTTCTCTCCTCCACCTCACTCACATACACTCTCTTCGTCAGTCTTTCACCCTCCATCCTCTCCACATGGCCAAACCACCTCAGTGTGTTCCTCATAACGCTTCCTATCACATCCACATCCACACCACAACGCTCCTTTGTATCCTCATTCGTCAGCCTGTCTCTCCATGTGACTCCACAGGGTCCTCTTAAATAACTCATTTCCACTGCTCTCACTCTTGTGTCCTTCCAACAACGTCCAAGCTTCACTTCCGTACATTAGAGTTGGTATCACAATACTGTCATGTAGTAACTTTTTCACTTCCATGCTCACTTCCGTTTCTTATCACTGCTTTCAAAGAACCAGCAACCTTTCTTCCCTGCTGTACCCTTTCACGCACTTCACCCTCCAAACCTCCATCCTTACTCATCACACTACCCAAGTACTTAAACGTACTCACATTTTCCAATTCCTCACCATCCAACCTCGCTGTACATTCACTGACTTCACCTCTCTCAAAGACCATCCCTTTACTCTTCCCTACATTCACCATTAGATTCCGTTTCTTACACACTCTCCCAAACTCATCCACCAAGCCTTGCAGCTCCCCTTCGTCTTCACTCAACAACACAGTATCATCTGCAAACAACAGTACAGGGAGTTTCCAAACACTATCCTCTCTCATCAGGGCCACTTCAACATCCACTACCCTACCTTGTACCTCTTTTATTACCCCATCCATGTAAAGATTGAACAACCATGGAGACATGACACATCCGTTTCAACCCAACTTTCAAAGAGAAAAATTCACTTAGTTCACCATCCACACGCACTGCAGCCTTCGCTCCATCGTACATACTCTTCACAGCATTCAACAACTTCCCATCTACTCCATATATTCTTAACACTTTCCACAATTCTTGTCTATCCACCCTGTCATATGCTTCTCCAAATCCATGAAAGCCGTATACAACTTCTTTCCCTTCTCTAGAAACTTTTCCACTAAAGATCTAAGAATATCTGATCTACACAACCTCTTCCCTTCCTAAAGCCTCCCTGTTCTTCAACTAATTTCTCTGTTCTTTCTCTAACTCTGTCAATAAGTATCCTACCATACACTTTTCCTATTATACTAAGAAGACAAATGCCCCTATGATTACCACACACTTCTTTTTCCCTTTTTCCTTTGTACAAGGGAATAATTATACCTGACTTCCAATCCTCCGGGACTCTTCCTTCCTCCCATGCCAATCTGCACATCTTCCACATCCATTCTTCTACTATCTCTCCCCCATGCTTCAGCATTTCACCACACACTCCATCAATTCCTGGGGCTTTCCCCGATTTAACTTTCTTCATTGCTTCCACGACTTCTATCCTACTGATTTCTTCCTGTCTTCTCACCTCCCTCCTTCTCCCAGCCATTCCCCAGCCACTTATACTCGCATTACTTCCATCCTCTATGTTCAACAATTCCTTAAAGTGTTCTCTCCATTTGCTCACTTTTTCTCCCTTCTCCACTAGGTATCTACCGTTTATATATATATATATATATATATATATATATATATAATATACACACACAGTCAGCCTCGGTAACCTGGACTAATTGGGGGAGTAACTCAGTCCGAGTTAGGCAGCTGTGCGACCTACACGGGTTTGTACTCTAAATCCGAAAAAAAAAAAAAAAAAAAAAAAATCACATATTCATGCACACAAGTATTAAGGCACACCAAAGTACAATATATCAAAACTATGACGTCTCTAACCATTACAATAACCCTCCTCCCCGAAAAAACAAAAAAAAACGCGAACGTTACATTCCAACCTCCCTCGCTAATTCTTGAAATTTTGATTCTTAACACCTTCCTGAAAATGACATTTACCGGTAATTGCGTAGCCTATGAACCACTGTTACTGTGATGCATTACCCATAAATAAACGTTTCATGTTAAATATGTTTCCCCGATGTTTTTAGCTGTTCGGCCGCGACAACTCTTGTTTGATTCAAGGTAATGGTGAAAAGTACTATCCTAAGTGTTTAACTAAACCTAACCTAACCTTGCTTAACTGTACCTAATAAGTTAACCAAGCCTAACCTAACCTACAGCTGGGAAATTGGGACACGAAATCCTCCTTTGAGTACGTCAAGTTTCTTCCATTGCGTAGGAAACAAACAATCGTAGGTATGGCGTAACGGCTTAACCCCTCATTGGCTGTGGGTTCAGAAATTTGCGTGCAGCCCTTGTAGGCCCCAGAACAATTTCTAAAGTTCTATAATCCATTTATTTTTCTTTTAGATTTGAAGAGAATCATCTGGCGCACCTAGCAATGTGTTTTTTAGCTTCCTAAATCCATCCTGTGATTCGCTTGTTCGCGGAAGAATTCATAAAATTACGGTGCATGTGCCATACGGGCGGAAACATATGAGATTAAGCGACTGCCTGACTGCTTGGGATGGTAGCGTAGGGTCGTGTAAACTTACCAGTGACCTTCGTTCCCTTCCCATAATTGTTTTTGTTTTCCTTATTATAGCTCGTGCTAACTCGACGTCACTGACACCGGTACTGTAAAGGGTTGTTTAACGCCGGGGGCTATTAAGGGATTAATGGAAAATATTACTATTTGCATCAATACTCTCTCTCATATATACACTAGGGTTGCCATACGTCCGGATTTCCCGGGACACGTCCTGCATTTGGGTGTCAAAATCTTCGTCGGGGAGGAATTTTAAAAATTCTCCAAAAGTCCGGAATTTCAGTTTCCATCAATTTTTCTCGAAAAATTTAATATACCATTACACTCTAATGACGGGAGAGAGAGAGAGAGAAATGGGAGAAATGAGTTCCCCCAAGCTAAGCACTGTATTGGACTATAGCCCCGCTAGGGTTACAGGAGTGAGCTACCACTCCTGGCACGGCAGCCCGGGCGAGGCTCGAACTCGCAATCCCCCGATTACGAGTCCGGCGCGCTACCACTGTGCTACCGCGCCCCCCAGAGAGAGAGAGAGAGAGAGAGAGAGAGAGAGAGAGAGAGGACCCTCGTAGTTTTCGTCAGCTGTTAAGTGTTGCCAACTTGGCAAGTTTACTGTTAGCAGCTAGCCTAACTAATGTCCTGCTTTTTCCTGTTGTTCAGCCACGAACTTTTTTTTTATTCCTTCCATAGTGCTGTTATAGCCATAAAATACATAGTAATTGCACACAATTATTGGCTTAGTGTTCATTTTTATACTGTAGCATTTATTCTTATGATCTTATCCTGCATCTAAGGTACTTTATCGTTTTTCAGTCATAATCTAGCCGGTTCTGTATTTTGCCTGTTTTTATTATATTGTAAAAAGATTAAAGACTGATACAGCACAGCAGTACTGGTGTGTGTGTATATATATATATATATATATATATATATATATATATATATGTCAAGGTTTCATAATGACAAAGGCCCAAAGTGTATTGGGGGGGGGGGCGAGCATGGGTATCAGCGGAGGTGTTCGGTATTTTGACAGTTCAGATATAGCAACCCTAATATACGCACAAAGACCAACAAAAGAATGAGCGCTAAATGGACGTTTAATATTCAGCAGAAAGACCTTATCAGTTCAATTCATATTCCTGCAGTTTATTTTATGTATTTTTCCGACAATTCTTTTTGAAGGCAGAACTGGCTAATTAGTGAAGTCGGCGATTAGTGAGTTCGGCAATTATGGTGTTCCACTGTAGTAAAATATGCAAAGAATATGGTTAGGATAATTAGAGAATACAAAATAACGAATAAAGAAAGGATTCCAGTAAGTCCGTGTTTTTTAGAACGGATATTCCTTAGCAAAATTACACTAGTGTGAATGGAAATTCTCAGGTCAAATATATACTGGAACAAAAAATATTTTCTATATCTTTCCGACTTTTTAAGAAGAAATCTCTTATTAATGGAGTCGTAATTATAAGTTCGGCAGTTACGGGGCTCTACAGTACTGTGTATTTTTGACAACTGTGAAAAGGAAAATTTTTGTTACATACCGTAACTCTGAGTTTTTAGTATGCTCTCTTAGTGACCGTCCTGTCCGACCTATACGGGGATCCGAGATAGATAGATATAAAGATAGATACACATATCCATATGTAATGTATCTATGTATATACTGCTCCCTCGGCTGGTGGGGGAGTGGATGTGGCAAGGGAGGGGGGGGGTATGAATGAATAAAGGATGCACGATAGACAATGATAACGGTAAATGAAGTTCCCACAGCACACAATCGTCCGGTGGAGTGGTAGAAGAGCCTTATATTGTATATGGATCACCCTGTATACATACATATGGATCGCCCTGTATAAATACATACATATGGATCACCCTGTATACATATACATACATATACAGCATTAGGAGTAGCGAAGCTAAAGTAGCAACGCAAGGTAGCGGATCAACTTTATTTTTCCTCATGTAGTACGCAGCTGTTGTGCACTTTTCTCCTTTTATTAACACTTGTCCTTAAATGTTGTTTTCTCATATCCATTCCTTTCGTTTTACCTTCTTTGATCTCATTTGTCATTCTGAATTCATATTCCCAAATATCTTTTTTATCTTTTGTACCTTTCACCTTCGGTCCACATAAGGATGACACAATATTTCTTTCTTTCGTCTGAGTTTGCCCTCCTCCTCTTGTTATAGCTTGTTCTTAATATAATTTCCTTGTGTCATATTTATTTATCCATGGTGGTTCTTTCATTCCATTCAGTATTACTCTATTACACACTCTTAGGAGGGCTTTGTCTGTCTCCTTTAATCAGATTATTCATCAGTTCTACAATTTCAACACTGTTTTCTGCCTTTATCTCACCTTCCAAATACTGAACATAATCCTCCAGTGCCTTTGTACTTGTGGTATATTTTCTTGGGGTTATTTTTTCTCAAGATTTTCTTGTGTTCATTATACTCAGTTACCTGATTAAAATTATGATCTTTGCAGTACATTTTTTCTTTAATTTCTTTAAATGTCAAACATTTTATTATTCACTAGTACAGTGTCATATTCTTCTGCACTCCTCTTCCCCGTTATGTCCTTCACAATTTGAATTGTCATTTAATATATTCAACTTATATATATTTTTCCATCCATTCTATTTTTTTTCCATTTTCATTCAATCGCTGTTCAGCAATAAAGCCAACCTATCCATTCATATCACAATAATACACATCATTATCTTCTCTTTCAACAATCTTACCAGTTTCTATTTGCTTAGACTACTACTGAATTGCATCAATAACTGATAAGGAACTAAAATTATTTCTACAGGTGCTTCCTCAGTTTTACATTACCAAGTAACAGATCTGTTTATTGAACTGATATTCCCCAAACTAAAAGGACCACTTTTCATACACAATAAGACCTTCTCCCTTTTCATCTTTAAATCTTTTCATACTGTCTACCTTACACATATTATCATTTATCTTTATATATTTTCAACTGTGTTTTAGTGATGCAAAATATATCACTCACTAATTACTGTTTCCAACTCATGTATTTATGCATGTTAACCCTTGTGCATTTATTAATTTCAATTTTACATATTTTTCATCACAATTTACATTACCTACACTACCAAGATGTTGATTTTTATTGTTATTTTCTGTGGTTCCATCAATAGTTCCTGCAATGACCATTCTGTAGTTTCTTCCATTTATCTATTTTATTTTTCACTGAATCAGTTTCGTTTCTGAACTTTTCTCCATGTCCTATTACTAGTTTTGTCATTCATTTTTCATTTTCACAAGCACAGGTGTAGTCTTGTTGCCAGGTTTCTTTCCCAATCTTATCACTTTCTCCAACTCAATGTTCTCCAACCCTACGCTGTTCTGAATTATATCATTACATTTCTGTCCCTTCCCTTTCTCTTTGTGGCAGTGTCTTCTTCACATTCACTTAAACATCACTACATTATTCTTCCTTCTTTATCTTCTCAAAAACGTTTTTTATTGCTGTGTATGCCACTCATTTCATTAAATCATCCTTGTTCTTTTGTGCTGCACCTTCCAACTCCTCAGTTTCTGCCTCAGCCTTCGTAAATGTCTGCATAATCAGCCCCGTAAAACCACCTCAAAGACAAACGGCCTCCCCTTACGGGATTATGGCATCTGGCTACAGATAGACATATAATCGGTCACTTGTGCTGTACACCTTCTACTGAACCACATAAGCTCTTCAAAAGTTGGTAAAACTTTGTATAATTCAACCGGCACTTTGTCACACCGTGCGTGCAACCATTTCTTACACAGTTCACTGCATAATCGTTCTTTCACCTTGTGGTATAGGCCTACTCCACATTCACTGTTGCGCTTTTCACATCTGTGCAGTATTTACTGCTGCAGTTTATATAGGCGCTGACGAGGATAATGCTGCAGTTTTTCCACAAACATCACAGTGTTTCTTTTGTGAACTAGTCTATTTCTTTTGGTTTAACGGAAGCCGCCATTTCATTTAGACCAGGGAACAGGCGCCTTTACCTCTCCAGCCAGTACCTCGGACCTCCAGTGGCGTTTGTACTGCTCCACTTCGCCACCGTTGCCACCATATTGTGTGGTTCTTGCCACAACCACAATTATGCTGGCAGACACATCGGTGTGGGGCACAAAAACAAAAAAGTGTAGAGTTTCATTCTTCTTGCCACCGAGGCCGCCTGTCTGCTAACCTAAACAAACAAAAGAGCATCGGGATGCGCGTCGTGGCCAAAATTTCAAATAAGGCAACAACATTTATTACACTAGAAAGTGATATGGGCAATACCTCAAAAATAGTTCTGGATCCATCCACTGGATCCATCCCTGTGGATTCTGCAGCTCCCTTACCTTCATCCGTCATCGCATGTATGATATGATTACAATTAAGTGCTAAACGAAGCATTTGCGCCGGAAAATTAATAGAGAAGATCCCTCTAATTCTACGTGAAAATAAATAAATAAAAATGTTATTTGAATTTTTGAGTTGAAACGATATTTACCAATATTATTACAGTAGTTGGCTGACTGCTGCTTTCTGAGTTGATGTTTGGCCCTACAAAGGAAAATAATCAGCTGTATTTTCATGTTTTTTTTTTTTTTTTTAGTGCGGGCACAGAACAATAAATAAATAAATAAATAAAATAAAATTCTTGTCTATGCCTGCAGTAACCCGGACCAAAGATGAACCAGCATACTTACAAAAGATTTGGTAAATGTCCATTATTTTAAAACGCGAGAATCATTATGAAACCAAAAAGATGAACTGAAATTTGAATGCCGATAGACATTATTTTAATCCCCAGGCGTTTACCGCTAACCGATACGTATTATTTTAATAACTATTATTTTTGTCTTTTGTTTTAATGTGGTAATTTTCATTTTTTTAAAATGCATTAATAATTTGTTATTAAAATGAAGCAAAATCAGTTACTGGTGAAAATAACAAAACAGTTATTCACACAAGTTAGTGTACGTAATTAAAAAATTATTCTCACCAGCTGCCAGGTTATAAAAGGTCGCGGATGAGAACACCAGGGTCATTATTCGAGTGTGTGTTGTAGTGAGTGCACGCTTGGGTGATAACATCGTGTAACTTCGTGTTATTCCTATTATCGTTGTTCAAAGGCTAAAGTTTGTATAGTTGATACGCTTAAAGCTTTATATAGTATAATACATTAGTAGTTTACAATGTTTTCTGTCGAAGTCCTTTATGGGCCGGAGGGGCACATGGACCCAATAATGCCGTTTGTGGAGATGCAAGTTGGGGACCACACATTCCGGATGCTGATTGACTCAGGCGTGGACACCACAGTGTTACCTTTGTCGCTGGTCAAGCAGTGTGGTCTGCTGGAGAGTTTGGGAC
>NC_136999.1:52449694-52489694 GCF_032717465.1 Coenobita brevimanus | reverse complement strand
GTCCTCCTCCACTTCTGCGCTAACACCCACCGTCCATACTGAATACATGCTAGGGCTGTCTCATACAGGACTGGTGTATTAGTATTAGCGGGGGTATTTTCACGACATGTCGGCGGGTCTTCTGGTGGATCAGTAAAGTCTGATTTCATGAATTTCAATTCCTTAAAGTGCTCTCTACCTATTGAGCCACCGCCTCCCCCTCCCCCTCCGTCAGACAGAAGAATCATGATTTTTTTTTCTCTCTTTTCTTAGGATTTAGTTAAGCTTGGGATGGTGTTTTTGAACCAAGACAGGTCATATAAAGTCGTCATAATTGCCATCACACCAGGACGCTCTCAGTGTGACTCAAATCGTGTGGCCGCAGCGAGAGTGACGGCATCGTTGCCCTGAGGCCGGAATGGGACGCTGAGGCAAAATGTGTGATCGTGTAGGACGGGGTACAAGATGGGCTAAGACCAGCCCGTTTGTCTCCACCACGGCTGGGCATTTCCTCTCTCAGTGTCACCTTTGTTTACACCGCCTTAACACACTACACCAACAGCCATTTGTTTACACTGCCTTAACACACTACACCAACAGCCATTTGTTTACACCGTCTTAACACACTACACCAACAGCCATTTGTTTACACCACCTTAACACACTACACCAACAGCCATTTGTTTACACTGCCTTAACACACTACACCAACAGCCATTTGTTTACACCGCCTTAACACACTACACCAACAGCCATTTGTTTACACCGCCTTAACACACTACACCAACAGCCATTTGTTTACACCGCCTTAACACACTACACCAACAGTCATTTGTTTACACCGCCTTAACACACTACACCAACAGCCATTTGTTTACACCGCCTTAACACACTACACCAACAGCCATTTGTTTACACCACCTTAACACACTACACCAACACCCATTTGTTTTTGTTGTTACTAACAGTGGACGCATTGCAGGCCATGTCCCGACCCAACCCAGGAGAGAAGAGCGGAGGGGAGAGGAGAGGAAAGGAGGGTGCCAACGTAGAGCCTGGGCAAGAGGTCCAGTGCTGATGGCTTACTGGTGGGTATACAAGTAATACTGATGCAGCTGCGATTTCAGTAAAGAGCTGGTTGATGATCACATAAAATATTATTTATAAGCAGATCTGTATCACGCTCATTTATTTTTATTACTAAAATCACATGTCTTCACTCTTAATAATACGGTAATACCATGAAGTACAAATCAGTTGATAGTGTCATTTTCTCTGTGAGATGGATGCCGCCCTTACTGTGGATTCAACCACTGTGTTTATATGCTGCCCACTTTACCGACCTAATGCTATCATCTCTCCATCTTGACTGATGAACTGTAAGATAAAAAAGAATAACACTGGAATTCGGTGTTACAGTCACGAAGAAGTGCCACGGAGAGGCAATCGAGCCGTGGCATTATCTCTCCTCCTGAAGGCACCAGAACACCCCCCCCACCCCCCGAATCATAATTGTTGTCGACGAAGCTGCCAGGCACTGCATCATTACTAGTTTGGTTCTGAATCTGCCACGTTGATATATTCCTGTATAATAGGTACTTGATGCAGCCCATGTCCATACACACAAGATACAACAGTGAAGGAAATAACAGCAGAAATGTGCCAAATACATCGCTAACAAGCAGGTGCAGCAGAAATGTGTAAAATACATCGCTAACAATGAGGTGGAGCAGAAATGTGCACATAACATCGCTAACAACGAGGTGTAGCAGAAATGTGCCAAATACATCGCTAACAAGGAGGTGCTACACAGCCTCCCAAGCCCACGAGAAAACCCGGCCATGTTCCGATATGCTTTGTGCCGCACTCCCGTGGGTGAAGAAGGCTGCCTAGTGCCTGTCTGTGTGTCTGCCTAGTGCCTGTCTGTGTGTCTGCCTAGTGCCTGTCTGTGGGTCTGCCTAGTTCCTGTCTGTGTAAGGGTCTGCCTAGTGCCTGTCTGTGTGTCTGCCCAGTGCCTGTCTGTGTGTCTGCCTAGTGCCTGTCTGTGTGTCTGCCTAGTGCCTGTCTGTGTAAGGGTCTGCCTAGTGCCTGTCTGTGTAAGGGTCTGCCTAGTGCCTGTCTGTGTAAGGGTCTGCCTAGTGCCTGTCTGTGTAAGGGTCTGCCTAGTGCCTGTCTGTGTAAGGGTCTGCCTATTACCTTCTTATATAAGGGTCTGCCTAGTACCTTCTTATATAAGGGTCTGCCTATTACCTTCTTATATAAGGATCTGCCTAATACCGTCTTATTTAAGGGTCTGCCTGGTATCTCTTCCTTACCAATGTATTTATGTATTTGCTGTGCTAATATATTCTGGTATATTTGTTACCTATATGTGTATAGAATGTACTGAATATAATATGCCCAACAAATAGCTAAAGATGAGGTAGTAGACAATCTTCCAAGCTGGGGTTAGGAAGCACCACAACGCCTCTCTCAACGCTGTGCCATGAGTTGACTGGGTTAGGAAGCACAACAACGCCTCTCTCAACGCTGTACCATGAGTTGACTGGGTTAGGAAGCACAACAACGCCTCTCTCAACGCTGTATCATCAGTTGACTGGGTTAGGAAGCACAACAACGCCTCTCTCAACGCTGTATCATCAGTTGACTGGGTTAGGAAGCACCACAACGCCTCTCTCAACGCTGTACCATGAACTGACTGGGTTAGGAAGCACAACAACGCCTCTCTCAACGCTGTACCATGAACTGACTGGGTTAGGAAGCACAACAACGCCTCTCTCAACGCTGTATCATCAGTTGACTGGGTTAGGAAGCACAACAACGCCTCTCTCAACGCTGTATCATCAGTTGACTGGGTTAGGAAGCACAACAACGCCTCTCTCAACGCTGTATCATCAGTTGACTGGGTTAGGAAGCACAACAACGCCTCTCTCAACGCTGTATCATCAGTTGACTGGGTTAGGAAGCACAACAACGCCTCTCTCAACGCTGTATCATCAGTTGACTGGGTTAGGAAGCACAACAACGCCTCTCTCAACGCTGTATCATCAGTTGACTGGGTTAGGAAGCACAACAACGCCTCTCTCAACGCTGTATCATCAGTTGACTGGGTTAGGAAGCACAACAACGCCTCTCTCAACGCTGTATCATCAGTTGACTGGGTTAGGAAGCACAACAACGCCTCTCTCAACGCTGTACCATGAGTTGACTGGGTTAGGAAGCACAACAACGCCTCTCTCAACGCTGTATCATCAGTTGACTCCTCAGTAGCCTATTTTATTTATTTATTTATTTTTTTTTTTCTGTGCTCGACTCTGGGCATAGGCTTCACAGCCTGCTCCCAAGGCCCAGTAGTCCTCCTACATATCATGCACCTCTACATGTCACCACTTCGGCTCTAACACCCGCCGTCCATATTGAATACATGCTAGGGCTGTCTCATACAGGACTGGTGTATTGGTATTAGCCGGGGTATTTTTACGACATGTCGGCGGGTCTTCTGGTAGATCAGTAAAGTCTGATTTACATGAAATTCAAATCCTTTAACTGTTCCCTGCCCCAGCGGGGATTTGAACTTGGGGTCCGGTAGGACCGCAGGCCACCTCTCTACCGATTGAGCCACCGATTAAGCCACGTTAATATCCACATAAATTACATAAATAACACACAAGATAATATTAATGATCCGTGTGTGTAAGTTAATTGGTAAGGATATAAAGGGGTCACATATCCAGCTTTTGACCTTTGTGTCCTGTAAGGCGCAACGACAGTCGGACGCTTATATGTCCTGCTGTATGGATTCAGAGTAGGTAATAGCCAATCTTCACCCTACATGAGATTTTGTTATTGGCTTAAGGGCATTTTAAAAGAGACACATATCTCTGGTCTGATGCATGAAAACAGCCCAACACTACGTAGGGATGACTCCGACGTTCCCATACGCCTTAACAAATATAATCCTTCGTAACGGCCGTACACAGAGATAATGATTTTTTTGTTTAACCCCGCCGCACTCATTGCCTCATACGAGGTGATGTGCAGGCCACCCCTGGCCGCGCTGATCGCCTTGTGGGTGCCCCCGCCATAATTTCAAGCACGAGGAAGCGTCAGTGGTTTCCATGGGAACGCTGAGTCACCCTCTACGCCATCAGAGATGTTGCCAAGCCCTGCCATGCCGCAGTTGCCAAATACCGCATATTTAGTAATTCAGACGTGCAGGCCACCCCTGGCCGCATATTTCCCAACTCTGGAAGGGTATATACATAGGGAGAAATTAGAACCAATCAGAGCGCGAGGAGCTAAACGATGACGTCATAAACATTATTGCCAGCTACGGTCTCAAAGTTTACTATGAATTTATGCAATTCACGGCTTATAATGATGTATTTATTTTAGTCAAACATATGGATTAATTGTTGAACACTAATTTAACAACATTGTTATTTTCAGATGAGATGCATCATGAAAAATATTAGCTTTTATTGACTTGTCGTATTTGGTAACATTGCACAGTGGCTCACAAAGTCGATACTAACTTTAAAAATATGTTTCGATCGCATATGTGGCTAAATAGTATAGTTATAAACGTTATTATTTACGGTTTAATGACATAAAAATGTTGTTGATACCTGATGGGATGAATAAAACAATATATAAGATGTTAAAGCTGATGGTATGTGACCTATAAGTGGCATACAAACTACAGACAACAACAATCCATTTATTTTGAGACAAATTTCACCAATTTAATTATATTTTGATATAATTCATAGTACAATAGCCTTAAAATTATAGCTTTTTGAGAGAGAGAGAGAGAGAGAGAGAGAGAGAGAGAGAGAGAGAGAGAAATAGGCCTACACTACGTATTTTGGACATACCCTATTAGGTAATAAGGTTTATTACTGTCCTTTGTATTGAAGGCAGTATACTGGCCATTACTAGGTCATGAAAAGGAATTATAATTGAAACAGTGTGCTATTTACACGGATACAGTATAAGCTCCATTTATTAAATTATTTAGAGAGAGCTAATGTGTCCTCAAGTAAACCTATAGTTTTGTTTTGGTGATCAAAATTAGCCTACTGTGCCAAATATAGCAACTCTCTAAGCTCATCCTATCAGTAACTAAGCTTTGTAAGGTTGTTTTTCAAGGTACTGTACAAGCTGTTGTAAAATAGCACAACGTCAAAAATTACCTTTAAATGGTGGATACTGTTTGATTACCTTTTGCCCCCAAAATCTCCTTACCTTACCCAATTTTTACTTGTCATTCATTGTGTTCAGTGGAATAAAATGATTATTTCTATGCTACAGTATAAGCTCCATTCATTAAATTATTTAGAGAGAGCTTATTAATCCTGTGTCCTCAAGTAAACCTATAGGGCTGTTTTGTTTGATCAAAATTAGCCTACTGTGCCAGTATAGTAACTTACTAAGCTCATCCTCTCAGTAACTAAGCTGTGTAAAGGCCCGTCCAGACGATCGAGCAATGCCCGCGGGCACAAGCGAGCAGTTTGCCTGTTGACGGGCTCACCGCTTGTGCCCGCGGGCAAATGCGTAAATTGCCCGTGGGCTCACCGCTTGTGCCCGCGGGCAAATGCGTAAATTGCCACGGGCAATTTACGCATTTGCCCGCGGGCACAAGCGGTGAGCCCGTCAACAGGCAAACTGCTCGCTTGTGCCCGCGGGCATTGCTCGATCGTCTGGACGGGACTTAAGGCTGCTTTTCAAGGTACTGTACAAGCTGTTGTACTCGTAAAATAACACGTCAAAAATGGCCTTTGTAAGGTGGATGTTGTTTGATTACCTTTTGCCTTCAAGATCTCTTTACCTTAACTGGTTTTTACTTGTCATTCATTGTGTACAATGGAATAAAAAGTGATTATTTCATTGAGTATTTATTTTTCTTAGCTATTATAACAGTACAGAATATCTTTTTGGCAGCTAGACTAGACTTATTACTGAGCTAAGCTAGACTGGAATTTATGCATAAATTTATTAGTTATTGCCATATGCTTTAACAAAATATGGATGGCACTTCAATTCACACCTCGTTTTCAACATAAGATTATGGATTGATAATAGATACAGTATTAATTACAGCCAGAGCTAACAATAGTATGGGTAGAACACAATGTATATACCAGCTCACAGTTGTCAAGAGCAAAATGTAACCCTGAAATTATGCATAGAAATTTGTGTCGTCAAAATTATATTGTCCACATTTTGTTTAAGCATATGGCAGTTATTATTACAGTACTGTACAGAATACCTTTTTAAAGTTAGAGTGGACTTGTGGTAAAATTTAAGATTAGCAAAAACCACAATTTATATACAAGTATACTACGGTACTGTACAGTATGGCTTTTGGGGGGCTAGAGTAGGGTACTTAATACTGAGCTAAGACTAAAATTTCTACAGTCGTGAAATCTAAAAGAAACAAACTGCAGTAAAATAATATTTAAGGGAATGTTTATTTTCAATTTTTTATAAATTTATTAAAATCCGAAACAAACTGCAATAAAATAATATTTAAGTAAATGTTTAGAGTGAAAGCTGAGTTCTGGGAAAATGTAGAAGCATAACTGGACAGGTCTGATAAAAATGAGTGTTTTTGATTGGTGATATGAATGGTTAAGTGGGGAATGCAAGAATAGATAGTGGTTAGTTAGTGGGGTATACCCACTGAAATGGATGGGAATGGTAGTGCCTTGATGGAAGTGTGTGCTGGGAAGGGCTAGGTGATCACCAATACCCTTTTCAGGCACAGGCTGATCCATCAGTATACATGGAGAAGTATAAGATGAATGGGAGATGAGATGACTGAACGTAAGGCAATGATTGATTATGTATGTGTGGATGATGAATGAGGTCTGATACGGGAGTGTACAGGGGATGGGGTAATGGCCTATCTCAGGGAGATAACCGAGGGATTAGCAGAACAGGGAGGCTTCAGAAAGGGGAGGGGGTGTGCTGACCATATATTCTCAGTTGGGTGCATAGTAGAGAAGTATTTTGAGAGGGGAAAGAAGTTGTATGCAACCTTCATGGACCCAGAGAAAGCATATGACAGAGTAGACAACAGACAAGGAATGTGGAAGGAGCTAAGAATATATGAAGTAGATGGGAAATTGCTGAATGCTGTTAAGAGTATGTATCAGGGTGCTAGGGCGGCAGTGCGGTGGAAAATCAACTGAGCAAGTTCTTTTATCTGAGTGTTGGACTGAGGTAGGGGTGTGTCATGTCTCCGTGGTTGTTCAGCATATACATGGATAGTGTGATAAAAGAAATATATGGTAGAGCAGTGGATGTTGGATGTCCCTAGTGCGGGAGGGCAGTGTGGAAACTGCCTGTACTGTTGTTTGCTGATGACAGTTTTAAGAGAAAATGAATGGGAGCTGCAGGGTTCTGTGAATGAGTTTGGAAGTGTTTGTGAAAAGAAGAAAATTGAAAGTGAGTGTAACAAAGAGTAAAGTTATTGTTTTTGAAAGACGCGATGCCACAAAATGCCTAGTGAGGTTGAATGGTCAGGAAATGGAGAATCTGAGAACCTTCAGTAGTGTGATGAACAAAGATCGAAGTTTAGAGGATGAAGTACGAGAAAGCGTGCAGCAGAAAAAGAGGGGTGCAAGGCACACTGAGGGCAGTGACAGGGAATAGGGAGTAAGCATTTAAGTGAAGAAGTCATTGCATGATAGTACTCTGAATCCCACTCTAATGTATGGAAGTGAAGCTTGGACCTTGCTAGAGGGACACAAATCAATAGTGAGATCAGTGGGAATGAGTTACCCGAGAAGAGCATGTGGAGTTACATGGAGAGAGAGACGAATGAGGAAGTTCAAGAGTGTTGTGGTGTTGTTGTGGATGTTTTGGAAAGTACAAGAAAGCAATATCACAGACTGGCACAAAACACTACATTATGTGAACATTTTAGCAGCAACCTGCTTCAGCTGCCCTCTGGTTCAATGACTGCTGCCATGTGACTTTGCATTTGCAACGTTGCACTCTACATTATGAGCAAGGTTGCGGGGACACTTTGGCTTCGATGACAGAGCTGCTGATGGTCGACGTCCTTTACCGAGGGGGGCTGCTCCTCATGGCATTCCTGGGGACCTTCTTGCTATGGAAGTTGGTTGGCAAGAAATCTTCTCACGACCAGCTCCACCATACTTCACCGATGAGCCTGCACAGTTCAGCAAGGTGTTCAGCTGATTTGCAGTTTTAACTGAACGTATCCTCTGAAGGAATCTTTGCAGGGCCACTCGAGTTTCTAAATTTCCATACCGAGCAGTTGTTTCAATTAGCTCCTCTGCTACTACTTTTGATTCAGCAGTTAGGTCAACAGTGTCTTCAGCAATATTTCCAGACTCTCTTGCATCGGTTTCCATCCTTGAATCTGTTTCCATCCTTGCATCTGTTTCCACCTTTACATCTGTCCCATTTCCTCCATTGCTTTCATTTTCATTTTCTTCCACCTCAGTCAAACCTTTAAAGAAACTCTCCTTAGGGTCTTTTTCTGTGCCAACGGCTAAGGCTGCCAACCACTGCCGACTACTGCTGGTCAATACAAAGATTTGGGACACTGCTGTCATGCCATAGTCTGCACATGCAATCTGATGTTTACAGATGGCCCCATTTTGTCCTTTCACACATGTGCACATGCCAATGGAGAGGTCAACTTCATACACCTGTGTTTGGTCAGACTGGCTTTGCACAGAGTATAGACCTCCACCAACGGATTTTACTGCATCAACTGCTACCTTGTCGACAGTGATGGACTTCACCCGTCGTTGGCGCAGTGCTACATCCACCAACCGCTGTCTCATGTAGCAGTCGAAGATCTCCACCATGAAAACCAGCAGCTGCGCAGTGTTGTAGGCCTTGCATCTGAAATAATTGTAAAAACCATAATATGAATAATACATTGTAGGTCTGAATGCTTAATACAAGAATGTACAGGCACTCCTCATTTTACGATGCTTCGACTTGTGAAGGATTCGAAAGTACGATGGTGATAATATCATATGTAGTCTCACTGTTTGAGTGTTATCAGAGTTTATTCAAATTTATTGGGAGATTCCATTAATATTTTCTTGCGTTATTCACATGCAGTACAAAAATTCATTATTGGTTCAATTTACGACTGCTTCAACTTATGATGGATGTCTCAGTCCTAAACCCCATCATCAGTCGAGGAGTAACTGCATACAATTTGGAAGACATAAGTCAAAATATAATGCCAAATAAGAAACCCTGTTTTATTAGGAGTTAGTTAATCCTTACCTATTGAGGACAATATCCTTAATTATGCAGATTGTTGATTCTGCATAGTTATTGGTGAGATGCCCCCGCAACATCGCACCAGCTCGGAAAGCGATCGCCCACTCTTCTCTTCTTTGTACCAGAGAGGTTAGATAACTGCAAATATAAAATCAAAATCTATTTAGAGAAAAAAAAAAGGAAACTTAGAGAAAGAAAAAAATAATCTATCTATCTATCTATTGCCAGACACCTTAATCCCGTACGGGATTAAGGTGTCTGGCCTCTCACCCTCCATCCTCTCCACATGGCCAAACCACCCCAGTGTGCTCCTCCTAATGCTTCCTATCACATCCACATCCACACCACAACGCTCCTTTATATCCTCATTTGTCAGCCTGTCTCTCCATGTGACTCCACAGGCTTCTCTTAACCCGCCCCGTCCCGACGACGTTCTTGTATGTCCAAACATGATGTAATCTCACGTCCCGCTGACGTACTTAAACGTGCCAAAATTGCAAGGTGCATAATTTGACAGAACATGAAGTCACTAGGTATATAAGTGTTATTATTATGGAAAATATTATCGTAAGGCCTGTAAATATGTGAAAACAATTATGTAAAGTGGAAAATGGTATGATGTCATTGGGAAAGTATTATGGAACTTGAAAAAAATACAATTTATGATGAAACAACAATGTTACCTTACCATCTGTGACCTACTGTAATTGGGCGATTTTGCTATTTCCGCCCAATGGAACATTCCTTATTTCATATGTTTTTTGTATAAAAACCAATATACAGTACTCTTGTACTACATGTTTCTTTCTTTGTAATAAATAAATATGTACCGTACGTAATCAGTATTGTTTTCCATATTAATACCTACCATAGAAAATGTGAGAGCAGCAGTGCACCTCCACAGAACATGATACCAGGTGTAATGTAACTATACCTGTTTAGGCCACTTGACGACCCCAGTAACCACTTTCATTGTGATTTTCCTTTGTTTCTCACCAAAAGCAAAGATTTGAGCCAAAAAAAAAAAGTGGGTCCAAAATTTGTTGGGACTGGGAGGTACCACTGCTAGGAAACTTGTCAGGACGGGATGGGTTAAATAACTCATTTCCAATGGTCTCACTCTTGCCTTGTGTCCTTCCAACAACATCCAAGCTTCACTTCCATACATTAGAGTTGGTATCACAATACTGTCATGTAGTAACTTTTTCACATCCATGCTCACTCCCAGTTTCTTATCTCTGCTGTCAAGGAGCCAGCAACCTTTCTTCCTTGTTATACCCTTTCAAGCACTTCACCCTCCAAACTTCCATCCTTACTCATCACACTCCCAAAGTACTTAAACGTACTCACATTTTCCATTTCCTCACCATCCAACCTCACTGTACATTCACTGACTTCACCTCTCTCAAAGACCATCACTTTACTCTTCCCTACATTCACCTTTAGATTCTGTTTCTTACATACTCTCACAAACTCATCCACCAAGCCTTGCAGCTCCCCTTCGTCTTCACTTAACAACACAGTACCATCTGCAAACAATAGTACAGGGAGTTTCCAAACACTACCCTCTCTCCCTAGGGCCACACCAACATCCACTGCCCAACCTTGTATCTCTTTTATTACCCCATCCACGTACAGACTGAGCAACCATGGAGACATGACACATCCCTGTTTCAACCCAACCTTCAAAGAGAAAAATTCACTCAGTTCACCATCCACATGCACTGCAGCCTTAGCACCACCATACATACTCTTCACAGCATTCAACAACTTCTCATCTGCTCCATATATTCTTAATACTTTCCACATTCCTTTTTTTTTTTTTTTTTTTTTTTTTTTTTTTTTTTATGTGTCCGACTCAGGGCATAGGCTTCACAGCCTGCTATCAAGGCCCAGTAGTCCTCCTACATACCATACACTTCTACATGTCACCACTTCGGCGCTAACACCCACCGTCCATATTGAATACATGCTAGGGCTGTCTCATACAGGATTGGTGTATTGGTATTAGCGGGGGTATTTTTACGACATGTCGGCGAGTCTTCTGGTAGATCAGTAAAGCGTGCTTCTACGAAATTCAAATCCTTAAACTGTTCCCTGCCCAAGCGGGGATTTGAACCTGGGTCCGTTACGACTGCAAGCCACTTCCCTACCGATTGAGCCACTGCCTCCCCCTGTTATATGCTTTCTCCAAATTCATGAAGGCCGCATACAACTTCTTTCCCTTCTCTAGAAACCTTCTCACAAAGATCTAAGAATGAATATCTGATCTACACAGCCATTTCCCTTCCTAAAGCCTCCCTGTACTCCAACTAATTCCTCTGTTATTTCCCTAACTCTGTCAATAAGTATCCTACCATATATTTTTCCTATTACACTAAGAAGACAAATGTCCCTATGATTACCACACACTTCTTTTTCCCCTTTCCCTTTGTACAGGGGAATAATTATACATGACTTCCAATCCTCCGGGAGTTTACCTTCCTCCCAGGCCAATCTGCACATCTTCCACATCTATTCTACTACTATCTCTCTTTCATGCTTCAGTATTTCACCACACACTCCATCAATTCCTGAGGCCTTCCCTAATTTGAATTTCTTCATTGCTTCCACTACTTCTATCCAACTGATTTCTTGCCGTCTTCTCACCTTCCTTCTTCTCCCAGCCATTCCCCAGCCACTTATACTCACATTACTTCCATCCTCTATGTTCAACAATTCCTTAAAGTGTTCTCTCCATCTGCTCACTTTTTCTCCCTTCTCCACTAGCAATCTGCCATTTTTATCTTTCACTCCCCTACTGACTTCACTGGCACCCTGTCTTACTCTCTTCACCTCTTTCCAGTACATTTTCTTACAGTCCCTATACTTCACACTCAAATTCCTTCCAAATTCCTCATCCACTCTCTTCTTACTAATCTTTTCACCTCTCTCTTCCTTTCTACATATAACTCTCTCTTCTGCCTCTCAACTTCTTCCACGCCCCTAAGATAAACAATATTTATCATTGGTGATCCTTATTATATTATAAGAAAAAGTAATATAAGATAAAAATAAATACAGTACTGTAAGTACCTTCTAAAATTGGAGTATTTCTCTAGAAGAAAACTGGCTTCAACTTTCTTCCACAATTCGCTGAATTCATCCCTTGAACTTGCATATACAAGAGACTTCATCACACCCATAAGCTCTTGGCGATTTTCTTTATGGATGCCATGCTTGGAATCCAGAAGCCAGCGCCATACTTGCTGTAAAATGTGGAATACGCAGCGGAAGAGCTTTGATGTAGAGGCTGCCAGAGCCTTCCTTTCTGCTTCGCAGTTATCTGTCATGAAACACTGTGGCTCCCCTCTGCCATAGAAGGCGCACTTGCCAAGTGCCTCTTTGATCACGCCAAAACCTGTCAAGCACAAAGTAAGAAAGATTATAATTACAATTCATAACCAATTGTTTCATCAGCAAACATACTAAGTATCCAAAATAACAAACAAAAGCAGTACTGTATATGGTACACTAACCTTTAGTAAGTGTCGCTTCATCTTGAGAAGATGTGAACACTATTGCTAATGGCACTGCACCAGCTGGTCCTGCACACAAGAATGGTATTACGGCTGTGTTAAGCTGGTCAACACAGCCTGTGGCATCTACAAAAACTACCTCTCCAGCTTCTTTTAGTTGCATGTGGGCCCTCATCATAAATGGTGTTATCAACAATACACAAAAGTTCTTTAGGTCATGTTCAAATTTCACAATGACTTCTGGGTTGGCCTGCGCATAATTTTGTATTGCTTCAAACATGGTTGGCATATTTAATCCACCATGCTCCCTGTTCCGCCACATGTCCCACATATATTGAATTGATCTCTGAGTTGGATTTACAGCATGATCAGCTTGCCCATATATAGCATCACACAGGCCCATCTTGAGTACATGATGACGATGTGCCTGCACTGGTGTCATGCCTGTAATATAAAGATATAATTACTGTACTGTATATACATAATTATATACACTGTATTAGCTTATGATCTCCATGCCAAGTGCCTGCAATATGCAACATATTGTCTATGCCAGACCTGTAAGCTGATTAAAAACTATCCACCTTTAACAGAAACCAGTTGTTACAACCAGGTCTTAATAAAAAGTTGGATACATAGTATGCAAAGGTTGATAAGAAAAGGCTCTTGATTTTTTATGCTGACATGCACTCTAAATACTGTAGTATTGTACAGTATCATGCCCAGCTTAAAATTTGAAGTTATCTACTATTATATAGCACAGTGTATCTTAATACAGTATTTAGTTATCCATATACAGGTTCATCCTTATGGTTATTCCTTATCTTAATACTATACTGTACCATACCCTACTCCATGGTATAATATTTATTTGTTTGTACAGTATTTATGTAAACTGATAAAGGAAACAATACTGTATTACAGCTGATGTAACTCAATATTGTGCTTATGATTTTCCATTTAGAAAAACTAGACTCTACAACAGAAGTGATGTTGCCTTTTCGAGTCTAGGGGTCACAGTTTCAGGATTCAAAACACCACACACAGGACAGTAGTAAACCCTAAAGTTTGAGGTAATACCGATTTTGTTGTTGGCTATACTTAACAGCTTTTTTCTGAAGTCTCAATAGACAGTTTAGGCTAATTATTTTAACCTTAAACATATTTTTTTCTAGCTTATAATGTACTTAAAGCTTATTCTTCATCTCTATAGAAGACTTACTTTATGTCTATACTGTACCATATTTTAGCTTATGCAGTACTTAAAAGCTTCTTTCTTATCTAAATAAAAAACTTACATATTTAAGCTTAAAGCTTATGATATGCTTATTTACATTTCATTGAATGAGAAGGTGCATAAAGTCTGCCAGTTGACATTTCTGGAAAGAGGGATACAAATGTAATCTTACATAAAAACAGTAGGCAAATCTATCACATAATATATTTATTCAACACTTTTGTTGTGAGGGAATGCAATGTATGTAAATTTTCCACTTTTAAAATCACCAAAATACTTGTAGAACCCAAAATTATGAAAAATGGATAATTATGCTGCAAATCACTTGAAAGACAGCATCTAGTAATGCTCATCTACACTTATTAATCATTATTAATGTTTTTAGTTTGGTCTTTCAAAAATATAAATAATAATGCATTACAATACCTTGCTCAAAGTACTTCTCAAACACCTTCTTTGTATTTGTTGCTACTCTCAGCTGGTTGAGACACTGCTGCTTGAAGGGAGTGATTGTGTTGCCCACGGATCTCCACAAAACATGGAAAATCCTTGACCTTTTCAGGAGTCCTCTTGTGCACAATACTGATGGTCACATCCATGAACACCTTGCAACTGTAAAAATGCGTGGAAATGAAGATGTTAGACTAGGTTCATTCAGTTACTGTATACGGTACTATATATGTAATTCCATTAGTGACTGTATACTATATATGTAATTCCATTAGTTATTGTATTTTTCATTTGGATTTGTACCATATACTATATGCTTACCCTGTTGAAGTGTTATTTAATCCTTTATGCTTTACACCATGATGACATATTAGTTTTTGGCGAAATAATTTTCTCTCGCCAACTGGGTACAATTTATAAGAATTAAAACACTGCATATTTTTAATACAAAAAATTTCTTTCCACTGCTGGAATTCTTCTCTGCACTTCACGTTTGTTCTAAGTTTAATACAGTCTTGTTACTTTTCAATGTCAACATATTTAAAGCCATCACTTTCTACGTCCAAGATTAAATCCATTGTTGTTGAAGTTCTTGGTTTTGGAGTAAGGGCTTGCGGCTTGGTGAAGTTTGCCTCGAGGTAGATGGATTGTTGTTGTCTGAAGTTTGTATTCCACTTGTAGGTCACATACCATCAGCTTTAACATCTTATATATTGTTTGATTCATCCCATCAGGTATCAACAACATTTTTATGTCATAAAACTGTTAATAAGAACGTTTACAACTATATGATTTAGCCATATATGCGATCGAAATATATATTTTTAAAGTTAGTATCGACTTTGTGAGCAGGAATTAATAGCCACTGTGCAATATTACCAAATATGGCAAGTCAATAAAAGCTAATATATTTCATGATGCATCTCATCTGAAAATAACAAAGTTGTTAAATTAGTGTTCGATAATCAATACATGTGTCTGACTAAAATAAATACATCATGTAAGCCGTGAATTGCGTAAATTCAATGTTAACTTTGAGACCGTAGCTGGCAATAATGTCTATGACGTCATCGTCTAGCTCCGCGCGCTCTGATTGGCTCTAATTTCTCCCTATGTATATAACTCTTCCAGAGTTGGGAAAGATGCCCCCCGGCCGCGCTGATGGCCTCGTATGATAGGTCTCCGCGCCATAATTTCAAGCACGAGGAAGCGGGTGGGGTGATAATTGGGCTGAAAACAAAATTTTGAAATATGATAACGTCCACTTGAGAGGTGATGCACTGGGTCATTTCAGAGATATTTACATAAACAGTGGGTATATCTAGCATGAAAAAATACTCCATCCCACCCAAAAAACAGAATCGACATCATACACACTGTTCTTACCTAATTGTTCTTACCTAATTGTATCTTTACAGGAATGAGTCAAGCTCGTACTGTCCCGTGTCTTAAACCATATTTATCGTACATATCCTTAAATTTGTGAATTGTTTTGGCACACACTATTTCATTCGGTAGTGCATTCCATTGATCAATTGCTCTGTTTGGGAAACTGAATTTCCTTACGTCTTTATCACCTCTCTTCTTACGCAGTTTTTTGCAGTGTCCTCTTGCTGATGCTTCTCCATATGTTAAGTAATCATTTATATCTATTTTCTCCTTTCCTGATATGCATTTATATAGCATTATCATGTCACCTCTTTTCCTTCTCTCCTGTAGTGTTGGTAGATTCAGTTTATTTAGTCTTTCTTCGTAGCTTAGGTCCCTTAAGCTTGGTATCCATCTTGTAGCGGCCCTTTGAACTTTTTCAATCTTGTCTATGTGCTTTTTGAGATGAGGACTCCAGACTACTGATGCATATTCCAGGGTTGGTCTAATGAATGATGTTATTATCCTCCTTAGCATGTCTTCATTTATGTATGTGAATGCTATTCTCATATTTGCAAGCAGTGTATACATGTTCCGTACCTTCTCGCTGATGTGGTCAGCCGGAGATAGTCTGTTATTGATAATCACACCTAGGTCTTTCTCTCTTTCTGATGTGTATAGGGTTTTATTTCCTAACTTATAATCCCAATCAGGTCTTTTTCCACTTTTACCAAACTTGATTACATGACACTTGTCCACATTGAATTCCATTTGCCATGTACTACTCCATTCTTCTTGTAGCTCTTTACAAGAGTCTGTGTTAGTAATTCTCCTCTGTATTTTTGCATCATCTGCAAACATATTCAGATAGCTCTCATTTCCAGTGTTACTGTTTATATCATTTATATACACTAAAACCATGATTGGTGCCAGCACTGAACCCTGTGGTACTCCACTAGTCACTTCTTTCCATGATGAGTAGTTTCCTCTTAGTACTGTCCTCATTTTTCTTTTTATGAGAAAGTCTTGCATCCAACAAAACAGTTTGCCTCGAATTCCTCCTTGATGGTACAGTTTTCATAAAAGTCTTTGGTGTGGTACTGTGTCAAAAGCTTTCTTGAAATCTAAATAGATACTGTCCACCCATCCTTCCCTTTCCTGTATTGTGTTTGTTACTCTGCCATAGTAGCTCAACAGATTAGTAACACATGATTTTCCTTTTCTGAAACCAAACTGTCTTTCTGTTATCATACTGTGTTCTTCTAGATGATTTTCCCAAGCTTTTCTTATAAGTTTTTCTAATACCTTGCTTACAACACTGGTCAGTGATACTGGTCGGTAGTTGAGTGGATTTTGTCTATTTCCTTTCTTGAATAAGGGGACAATATTTGCTTTTTTCCAAATATCTGGTAGTTAACCTTGACTCAAGGATTTCTTGAAAATTAAAAATAATGGTTTACATAACTCCTTTGCAAATTCTCGTAATACCCAACATGAAATTTCATCAGGACCACTTGCTTTTCCTCTGTCTAATCTACTTAACTCCTCCTGTATTACTTTTTCTACTATTTGTATATCTGGTAGTATGTGTGGACATGCGTGTTCCACATAGTCCCTCTCAAAATTTTTTTCTTCTGTAAAAACTAATTGAAATTCTTATTTAGTGCTTCACAAATATCTTTCTCTTGTGTATAAGTGATTCCCTCGTCCGTGATGGATTGTATTATATCTTTTACTTTAGTTTTGCTTCTGATATAGCTGTAAAACAGCTTTGGTTGATCACTACTTTTATTTATTATATCCTCCTCAAACTGTTTTTGGGCTTCCCTCCTTATTCTTGTATAGTCGTTTCTTGCCTGTTTGTAATTATTATATGCCCTTTCACTATTGTGTCTTCTGTATCTATTCCACAACAAATCTCTTCTTTCTTTTGATTTTTTACATTCTGTATTGAACCATTTCTGTATTTTCTTATCTGCTTCTTTGTGCTGTGGGATGTACTTCTGGACTCCTATTTCATAAAATTCACAAAAATTTTTATATACAGCATTTAAATCTTGTCCTCTAAGCTCATTTTCCCAATCAACTTCTAAGAAATACTTCTTTAGGTCTTGATAATTTCCCTTTTTATAGTTTAGGCTCTTTTTGTAACTATCATTGCTGTTTACTATGTCATATGCTATCCTGAAGTTATAATTTAGTACTGCATGATCGCTTTTGCCGAGTGGAGGGTGATATATTAAACTGTCAATATCATTTTCTTGCCTTGTAAATATTAGATCTAGCACTGAAGGTACATCAAGTCCTCTTTTTCTGGTGGTTTCCCTCACATGTTGCGTTAAGAAAAACTCTTGTACGAGATCCAGGAGCTTTTGATCCCAACAGCTTTCTTGGCTATTTATATCTAGAGTATTCCAATTTATATTTGTATTGAAGTCCCCAGTTAGTATAATTCTTTCCGATTTCTCTTCCATTTTATGTAGCAATGATCTTACACTCTGAATTGTACTCTCTGCCAGGTCCTCATATTCGTCTCTTTCCCATGTGTTTGATCTGGGTGGCATGTACAAATTGGCTACAATTACTTTACCTTCAGATGTGTCGATCTCTACTGCAATCAGTTCTACTTGTGATGGTATATCTAGTTTTATTTCCTTGATTTTTAGATTTTTCTTAGTTAATATTATAATTCCTCCTCCATTTTTTAAATATCTGTCTCTTCTCCATATATTGTATTCCTCTAAGTTTAGTATGTCATTTGATATCCTTGGTATTAATTTTGTTTCAGTTAGGCATATTATTTGTGGTTCATTTTCTCTGACATAATCATTCATCTCTAGTAATTTAGATACCATTCCATCCACATTTGAGTACATCAACTTTATCATCTTGTTTATATACTTGTCATGACATGGTTCTACTACCTTCCTCCTTTTTCTTCCATCCTGTTTGTGTACCACTTTCGTACCTGCAATCCTATTACTTTGTAAAAAAATTTCTTCTCCTCTTCTGATCTTCCCTCATTTTTTGTTTTTGCTTCCTCCCTTTTCTCTTTCAGTAATTCCAGTTCCTCTTGTGTTAGGCATCTTTTTATCCATAAATTTTTGAACTCCTCTTTTTCCTTAAGAGTCTTCGCATTTTTTAGTATCTCTTCCACAGTGTTTACACTCTGGAAAGTCACCTTTAGAGGTCTTGTCTTGCTTTTCTCGTATTTCCCTAACCTTTTGTGTTCCTCTATGTCTTTACTACAGATTTCCTCTGATACTTCTTTCAGTAAGCTCATTACATTTGCCATCTCCTTTTTGTCTTTTGTGATCTTGTTTTTAACTTCATCCTCTTCTATACCAGTGATTACTACTGATTTGTTTATCTCTACTGAATCTCTGACTAACTTTGGATTGTTTTGGATTATTCTTTTCACCTCCTTTTTAATGCTTTTCTCCTCCACCCTTGTTTCTAAGTCTTTCTTTACTTTCACCATTTCAGCATACGTGGTTTCTACATCATTTTTGTAGCTTTGCACAGCTTCATTTACTTGTGTTATCTTCTCCTCAATATCACTGCTCTGGTCAATAAGACTGCTAACTTGCCTAATTGTCTCTGTGTGTATGAAAGTGATAAATTTCCCATTTGGATCAGTTCGGTACATTATATATTGATCACACCACTGAAGTGTAATACTTTCATACAAAAGCACAACTGACAATATGATTATATTTAAGAATATTATTTATGGACTAATATCACTAAATATCACAGATGGTCGTTGGTAGAGAAATAATTGTAAATGAATATAAAATCTGTAAGTTATTGCACAAAACTGATCTGAGAAGTAAAAAGAGACATGAAAGTTTACTGTGATTGAAGATATTTTCTGTTTATATGTTTTAGAGAGATGAACCAAACCTGATGATGATAAAACAAGCATAAAACTATAACGTTAACTTACAGCATGGCAACCAGTAGTAAACCACGATCCAAGCCAGGAAATAGATCTGATGCTAAATAACATGATGCTGATACGGACTTTCCTTCATCCAAATATTTTCAACCACCAACAAAACTGCCCACAGTGCAGAGTGTAATAGGTATGCTTGGGTACCACTTGGAGGTGGTGGGCATTGGCAAGGTGACTGTTGACATGGCGGTACGGGAGGTAGCGAAGCAGATCTACGCTAAGTACTACCATGATACCGTGTTCGGTGTCCTTGAGCACCATCCAGAGGAGGGTAGAGAACCTCAGGAAACAGTTTAGTGAAGGCAGAAAGAGATATGGACAGAAAGGGAAGGAAGACTCAAAAGCTGTCAGGCAATATAAGAAGTTATTTGATAGAAAGTGTGAGCTATTTGACGTATATGCCGAGGGCCCTGTGCGGCGGCAACATCTGGAGCAGGAGTGGGGGTGTGACCATGAGTGATATGGAATATAAGTACTATGAAGACCAGAAGATGGAGCAGATGATGTTTTGTCACAAAGGTGTGGACCCTGTGTGGTACCAGAGTACAATGAGACCCCAAAGGCTGAGAGAGAAACAGGATGAATACAGGGGGAAGAGGGACCAACAGTTCCAGTACAAGACCCTTGACCAGATCACTGATATTCTCGTGGAAGCTGGTGAGATTCCCACCAGCAGCAGTGACGAAGAGCAAGAGAACCTAGTTCAAATGCGACAAAAGATCTGTGAGAATGACACACAAGATAATGTGGGCAAGAGGAGTGAGGTTGCAGCTGACCCCAAGGTAAGGAAGAGAAAGCTCTTCAAGGATGTTGCTGAGGCAGACACAGATGATCTGCTACCACAAGAATTTCAGCACATCCGAGTCACAGAGAGAAAAGTACGTGATGAGTTTCGCCAAACTGTGGCCAGTCTCTCAAGAAAGGGACTTTCTGTTGGCGATCGAGCGAAGCTGTCATTGAGGTTGGCAACACACTGTTTGGAAGAAGATGGAAAAGCCCTCGAGAATGTGATGAGAGCTTTGACTTAGATACAGTGCCAACCAACAGGAACATAAGGACAGCTCTGCAGCAAATTGAAGCCCAGAGTTTGTCGCTAGTTGTGGGCAAGCTTGAGGAGGAGAAACAGTAGGGTAAGATGATTACCCATGCATCAGACAGTACCACAAAGAAATGGGTAGGCCAGTCCATGGTGCAAGGGCTGTATGTAGGTCAGGATAGCCCATTTCCTCTATACCTATTTTGCCAATCCATGGAGAGACAACTGAGGACATTGCAGTGCAGGTGGATATTTTTTGAGATGCTTGCATGTCAGAGGAGTCAGTACAGAGGACGTGTATAAGCTTGTAGATGCCCATATGACAGATAGCACAGAGCACAACAAGGGCTTTTCAAATCTGCTGGCGGAGATGTACGACCTGGAAACACCAGCAGGACAGTTATTTTGTGGCACTCATACTACACTGGGGTTCAGCAGTGCCATGAATAAGGTCATGAGGCTGGTGGAGGCAGATATGAAGATGGAGCAGGTTCTGAAGGGTTTCATGGTCGATCTGGAGGTAGACAGCAAAAATACCAGTCTGGCTGGGCAAGCAATGGACATGTGCCTCAAGCTGGTGGCTCCTGAAATTTCACACAAGCCTTGGAACCGCCACAAGGATCTCCTTGTCTTCCTGGAGCAAAGGCGTGTATCCAGTGTCCTGTTTGCCTACAAAGATAGCAGGTTTGGGTGCCTCTCCAGGGCAGCAGCAATCTTAATATACAATTATATGACCACCTGGCAGAGTTTCTGAGGCAGAATCCTCACATCAACAACCGCCTAGCCTGCCTGGTCAGAGAAGTATTGGAACTCCTCTATCTCGAAGTCGTCCTCGTGGTGTTTGCCTGCCTGGGTGTACACTTGGTGGAACCCTTCTATGCCACGACAATAGAAAAAGACGCTACTCATACTCAGATCAGAGAGTTCTACAAAGGACTCCACACAGCCTTGGGTCAGCCCATCAGTGATGACTTTACAAAATCTACGAAGCCTGAATACCCTGGGGGTGTCTGACTATCTCTTCACTGGTGTAAAGAAGAACTACAAGGACGAAGTCCTGAACTCCGTATTTGACTTAGCTGAGGAACACCTAGAGGAGGTGAAAAAGCTGACCAACCTAATGCTGCCCCACCTGCAGACGGTCCTAGCCAGGCAGAGGAGTGACTATGGTATAGATGCAGAGGCCTTCCCAATGGACTATCCCGTGAGCGACCAGGCAAGCGACATTGACGAAACCCCTGTGCACAACACTGGCATGGAGAGACATTGTGGCAAAGTGGACTCCAGACTGAGAAAGTTAGCCACATTGAATGGAGTCAGCAGGTCAATTATCCTGCAGAAGAGCCAGGAACTAAGGACTGGACCGGTTCCTCCTTTTAGAGGTTTCAAGGCAGCAGCCCAAGCTAAAAGAGAGGTCGAACTCAATTGGAGTAAATACACGAAGGAGATATTTGAAAAGGAAGCAGAGCAAAAGCAGGAAATGGCTCAGAGAAATGAGAGGAAACGACCGGAAAAACTAAAATCTAGTGGTGGCCCCTTCACTGACAGTGAGGAAGATGAGCAATTCCTTGTGGATCCAACTGTGAGTGACAAGGACAAGCAGCAGAGGATGAAGCTGGAGCCTCACTTCGCAAAAGAGAATACCACACTTCTGCCTATAGTCGATCCTATCTTCCGAGTCCAGGTGACACTGCCCAGTGGGAAGAGAAGGATGAAAACTGCACAGGAGTTATGAGAGGCCCTAATGTCGTACCTGGGCAGGAGCGACCGAACCACACTAGAATATGAGAAACTCCAGCAAAGCCTTGACGAACTGGCATCTCCATAAGATAGATCTTTCCATGCCACTTAAATGAGTGTTATAAGTTTGAAATAAAAATGTTATGCATTCTAAAACAGTCTTTTATCATTTTTACTACAGTTCTTGAATTAAACAGTAACGCATCCCAGTTTGTGCTTGAAAATACACATACTGCGATCCAATAACCATTCTTTAATTGATGTAAACGCTAAAGCAATTATTTTTAGGATCAACATGTGCTGCTAATCAATTTTGAGAAAAGTATTTCAAGCCTTGTACTGGTAGTCAGTAAGACAAGTCAGGACATACAAACAACAGAATGGACAGAGAAGCCGAGTTTTGTTAATTTTGATTTTCAGGGGATTTTTTAAAATAGATATGATGTTAGTCTTGGTATCAAAATCTCTGTATTAATTGTGTTAATCATTTCCCAAATGGACGTCTTCAAATTCTGAACCCCCCTCTACGAGGAAGCGTCAGTGGTTTCCATTGAGTCTGCCTCTACGGACAGGGGCGTAGCCAGAAGGTTCACAAGGGGGTGGGAAGATGTCTATAGAATCTTGATAAGGTGATGGGAGGCGAGCGAAGCCAGCCTCTGCAGCTGGGGGGTGTGGGGGGGGGCGCTGTGAGCCCCCCAGGAGATTTTTTTTTTTAAAATAAGTACTTTTAGGGGCTTTCTGAGGCCTATGAAGGTATGTACTGGAATATTTAGATGATAACTCGTTATAGTGAAAATGGCAAAAAGATCTGTCTAGCTAGCTATATACCTAGGCTGCTTCCCCCAAGGAAAGGAAGGTAGCCGAGACAGGACGACACACTCCCCATTTACTCATCCACTCAAACACAGTCATTCGCATCTTAGATCCAAAGGGGAGAAGAGACAGATCCACACCGCACAACACCACACAAGGGTCAACTGCGCAGTGCAATCAGTGACATCCGCAGCAGGGCTCGACAGCAGAGCTGGTTTACCCCTGCCACATCATAATAGACCCATCCCCTTACCCGCACCTGACAAAAAATAGAGCAAAAAAATTATTTTGGCTGACAAAAAAAAACTTTTTAATGATCCTTATGGAATAACAGAACAATAATGCATCTGGGAGTTTCATGTGCAATTTCCTCGCCTTTGAGAACATAATAATCTTAGCTAAGTTAGTTGGAGCCTGGAAATGTCAAAATTAATCTGACAAAGCTGATAACAAAAACATACTGTGTTCTAAAGGAAAGCAATATCATTTTAAATATTTCACAAATCTCTTGGTACCTCGTCAAGACTCAAGTACCATATAAGATATTAAGAACCACTTCTATAGCTCATACATCATCTATAATTATAAATGTGCCATGCATTGGAATTCTACCCACTTGGTTGAACTAAAAGGGTAAGCCTTTGAAATATGCTAAAGTACTTAGACTTGTCTGCTGTTATTACCTGACTTCTAAGATAAAAAAATATTATATATATATATATATATATATATATATATATATATATATATATATATATATATATATATATATATATATATATATATATCATCAGCCGTTCGAGTCTCCACTGCAGGACCGGCCTATCCCTACTGAAGTGGGGACGATACAGCCAATGTATCTCTACCAAGTGGCTTACGCTGTCTGGTAGAGATTGTATGTAGAGTGAGAACTGCTTGTAAGTGTAATTGTAGTGGCTTTGGATGTGTGTGTAGTCTGTGAACCAAGTGTAATCGGCCCGTGCAAGCCGACTGGGTGCAAGCATACTTTTAGTATGCGACACTGGTTCAACCACAGCACCCCTTTTATATCCGTCAAGCAGTACGTGGCCAAAAGAACGCTCCCAAAGTTTATTACCCTGGTGGGGCGCGAACCCTCGTTCTTCAGTGTACGAAAACGCACACTTTGCCATTGAGGCTCCATATATATATATATATATATATATATATATATATATATATATATATATATATATATATATATACACACACCTGATTTCTACTTTAATCACAGGTAATAAAAGCTCTAGCACTCCTTCAAGCTGATCGTTTTCATATTTTGATCAGAGTATTGCTTAAGAAATCATAGTTCTGATTAATTTTACTAGAAAGAAACTCTGATTAACAAAAACATAAAACGTCGAACTCAGACGTATAAATGTAGTTTCATTCCTACTGGTACTCTATAACCGCTATATCAACTAAAGTGAAGAAAACACCAATTCTGATGAAATATATATGCTGTCAGCAATTTTGCCTGGCATGACAGTGTTGTATATTCATAAAAAGAGAGTCAGTCTTCTTGCTTTCCTCTGAGAACTGATGCCGACTCACCACGATTCTCTCTCTCTCTCTCTCTCTCTCTCTCTCTCAAGTGATTTATTTATTTATTTATTTATTTTTAAAGATTATTATTATTATTTTTTAGCTCACGATTTCAAGACCCTCAAGGGGGGGAGCTGCCGCCTCCTCCGTCCCCCCCCCCCCTTCGCTAGCCTTGTCTACGGAGGTGTTGCCAAGCCCCGCCACACCACAGTTGCCAAATACCACATACTCTTGTGGTCAAGCAATGGCGGATTCACGCCCGCCTACCTCCCACGGTGCTGGTGACTTATCGCCGCCCTCACACCCACCCAAGAGGCGTAAATTGCAAAAAGACGAGGGTGATGAAGAGTTCGAGCTCAGAAATACTTGATCTGAGGACAAAAAATCAACTTAATAAAAAAAAAAAAAGTACTAAAACAATGGCTCAGGGAAGGTAATCAGGTTGATAAGAATTAGCGCGGTGGGGGTTAAAACATGTGCCCTTAATCGTCATGTTTTTGTGCCTAAAACATCGAAGTAGCTAAAACATAACGCTAACATCGTAAAACACATTATAAAAAACTTGTTTTTCTTCTTCCTTAGACCATTCTAGCTCCAAAATGGCAAAACTTTTTTTTTTTTTCAGTGGGTTTTTGTTTTGCACTGGGGTAGAGGCAGGGTGGATGTTGCCCGAAGAACGTCCGAAGCCAGAATAGGTTAACTGTTAATGTTTTGATGAGATTGTGGCGACACTTGGTAGAGGGACAGAGGCTGTGTGAATGGTGCAGTGGTTGGTTTTGAGAATAACAAGGGCTGAGTGAATGGTGCAGTGGTTGGTTTTGAGAACAACTGGTCTTGAGAACAACAAGGGCTGTGTGAATGGTGCAGTGGTTGGTTTTGAGAACAACAAGGACTGAGTGAATGGTGCAGTGGTTGGTTTTGAGAACAACAAGGGCTGAGTGAATGGTGCAGTGGTTGGTTTTGAGAACAACTGGTTTTGAGAACAACAAGGGCTGAGTGAATGGTGCAGTGGTTGGTTTTGAGAACAATTAGTCAAGATTTAAGGACACAGACCAATGTCAAACTTTCGGCCGTTTAACTTGACGTGTTTATTCAAAGATTAAATAATACAGTTTTGATGACAATAGGTCAGTGCAAGGTAACAGGGTAAGGTCAGCTTAAAGACTTTACAGCTTCATTGCACAGAGGGTTTTAAAAACTGGTAAAACAGTGTAAAAACTTTTGATAAAATATATGAAAATGTAGGGATGGCAGTGCGTCGAGAAGCATAGGAACAACGTTGAGGCAGGAAAACTACATGAAATCCCATTCCGACACATTTTTATTATTATTATTATTATTATTATTATTATTATTACTCCAGTACGTGCCCCTATGGTGCAGCATAAGTGCACCCAACAAGTGACATGCTCATGGTATAATTTAACAGCCACTCAGCCAGCTATGTAATGCAGAAAAGTATGCTGTTAAAAGAAATATAGAGATGGGATTATATGTCTTTTTACCGCCTCTACCTTGTTTGTATGGCTTTGGTCGCACTGCCAGCCCTATATAGTCATACATTTTATGGGACGGTTCACCACGTGTAACATATAAACATCAGTGTTTGGTGAATATACATTAAGGTTCTCATTCTGTGAAGCAAGTTTGGCCTCAGTTTCATTTCAGTTCAGTCAGTTTAGATATTATATAACTAGTGTTGGGCTGTGATGTACAATATTTTTTTCCTAAATACAGTGGAAGGAGAAAGAGAATATTCATATTCAGTGAAAGATAAGTTCTAAAATATTATATAAAAGTTTACTTACTGAATTCAGTCAACTATATATTATTCTCTTGATCCTGGCACTTATACAGAAATGAGACTGACTAAAGTTAGGAGGATGGACGGGTGACGTGGCTGGGAGGAAGTGTGTGGGACATAGAGCCAGACTGACAGGTAAATGTGCTGGTATGTAAAGGAAGCTGGTGCAATGATGCAGGTGTGTGGGGCATAGAGCCAGACTGACAGGTAAATGTGCTGGTATGTAAAGGAAGCTGGTGCAATGTTGCAGGTGTGTGGGGCATAGAGCCAGACTGACAGGTAAATGTGCTGGTAAAGGAAGCTGGTGCAATGACGCAGGAAGGAGTCGTTGCTGAGTAGGGATGTACACGCCAAGAGGTCCTTTGGCCCAGGCCACTCCACAGAGGATAAGGCGTCCAGCCAAGAACAGTTTTATAGGTTGTGGTTTTGATAATGGATGAGGTGAGTCACTGCCGCACTGAGTCAGTGCCACCTACATAGTACAGGCCTGAGTCAGTGCCACCTACATAGTACAGGCCTGAGTCAGTGCCACCTACATAGTACAGGCCTGAGTCAGTGCCACCTACATAGTACAGGCCTGAGTCAGTGCCACCTACACAGTACAGGCCTGAGTCAGTGCCACCTACATAGTACAGGCCTGAGTCAGTGCCACCTACATAGTACAGGCCTGAGTCAGTGCCACCTACATAATACAGGCCTGAGTCAGTGCCACCTACATAGTACAGGCCTGAGTCAGTGCCACCTACATAGTACAGGCCTGAGTCAGTGCCACCTACATAGTACAGGCCTGAGTCAGTGCCACCTACACAGTACAGGCCTGAGTCAGTGCCACCTACATAGTACAGGCCTGAGTCAGTGTCACCTACATAGTACAGGCCTGAGTCAGTGCCACCTACATAGTACAGGCCTGAGTCAGTGCCACCTACATAGTACAGGCCTGAGTCAGTGCCACCTACATAGTACAGGCCTGAGTCAGTGCCACCTACATAGTACAGGCCTGAGTCTGGCTCTGTTGACGTCAGGGGAGCAGGTCAACGGTTACCAAGTACTCTGTCTTGTTTGTTTGCCGTACACGTGTACAACACAACAGTTGTCAACTGTATAGCGTTCCATCATCCCCTGGTACCACTGGTTTGTCTCACATGATACTGCTGTCTTCTGGTGTAAGCAGATCTTACCATAACTTGCAGACGTGCTCGTATACGTTAGTTTTATATACTAATACTAAAATTACCTAACAAAATACTAGTGCGAACAGAATACATAGATGAATGAACACACACACACACACACACACACACAAAGATTAGTACTAATACTATATATATACTCGCATGGATATGCACCTATAGTATTAGTAATCTTATGTAATGCATTACAATACCAATTGATACTGCGGTATATATATATATATATATATATATATATATATATATATGTTTTCTTAACGCTCTTAACCGGGAATCGAACTCCAGACCTCTCTCTCTCACTCTCTCTCTCTCTCTCTCCCTCTACATACATACATATATATGATATATGAATCAATCAATCAATCAATTATTTCCTGTGGCACCCCACGGGATGCATAGGGCCTCAATGAACTCTCTTCACCAATATTTGTCTCTTGCCATCTCCTTCAGGTCCCACCAACACTCCTCTCCTGCTTCTCTTTTCATTGTCCTCAACCACGTTTACCTCGGCCTACCTCTACCTCTTCTTCCTCTAGCAGTTCACTCTGGCACATCCTGTATTGAACTACCTTCTTTTCTGTATATGTGCCCCAGCCACTTCCAGCGAGACAGTCTCACATATTCATTAACTGGTTCCACTCTCGTAATATCACTTACTCCTTCATTTGTAACTCTGTCTTGCCACTTTACCCCAAGAATCCTTCTCAGTATTTTATTCTCAAATCCTAATACTTTCTGATCTGTTGCAATTGTACTGTACCATGACTCATGCCCATAAATTAAAATTGGTCTAACCATGGACTTGTAAATTTTCACTTTAGTATGTACCGAAAGCATATTATTATTCCAAACAGATTTCAACATTCCAACAGCTTGCCAAGCCTGTCTAATCCTCTCCTCAATTTCATTGTTTAATGATCCATTAGATGATACAATCGTTCCCAGATATTTAAAGTTTTCTACATTCTTCACCACATTATTCCCAATTACACAATCGATTTGGTTCTCCACGTTCATATTAATAATTTCAGTCTTTCCCCAATCTATTACCAATCCCACTTTTTCTCCTTCCTTCACCAGACAATCAAGCACCCTCTGCATCTCGTAAATACTTCCGCAGATCAGTACAGTATCATCAGCATAGTCCTATCCATCAGGCTCTTATTTTCTATCCATACATATATATATATATATATATGTACTGTATATATATATATATATATATATATATATATATATATATATATATATATATATATATATACAGTAGAGAGCGCTGGATGCGAGAGGGATGTCTGTTGAGCAAGGAAGAGTGGCTGTGCGTGACAGAAATAAATGGAGAGAAATTGTGAATGAATAAGTGATGACGCAGCCCTGAGGGGATATTCTCCCGCATTTGGTCTGATCAGCTAGTCAGGTCAGGTGCGGGTAAGGGGATGGGTCTGTTATGATGTGGCAGGGGTAAACCAGTTCTGCTGTCGGGCCCTGCTGTGGATGTCACTGCTTGCATTGCGCAGTTGACCCTTGTGCGGTGTGATGCGGTGAGGATCTGCCCGTTCTCCCCTTTGGGGCTAAGATGCGAATGAATGTGTTTGAATGGATGAGTAAATGGAGAGTGAGTCGTCCTGTCTCGGCTACCTCCCTTTCCTTGGGGGAAGCAGCCTAGGTATATATATATATATATATATATATATATATATATATATATATATATATATATATATATATATATATATATACATACATACATATATATACTGTATATCCATCCATCCATCCATCATCCAATCCTACATTGCCCCATGAGGAGCGTAGGAGCCCGGGGCTAGGCAGTTGGTCCCGACATTTAAGATGAGAGTGACCGGCCTCACTCATCCCTGAGTGGCATTACATGAGCAATCAACCCCAACCATCCCTTGGATATAAACCTTCACCGGCTCAATCCGATTGGAGCGCAATAATTACCCACTAAACCACCAGGCACCAAAATTTGGTTATATGGTTACCACCCAGCGTAGTAAATGGTTTCCTGGTGTACAGAAAACCATTTGGCTTGTCACTCAGTGTAGAGTCACCCACATGCTGAAGGAAGTGGAAAGAATGAAGGAAAGAAAGACAGAAGAGGGAGTGTAAAGTCACCCGTAGGCAGAAGGACAAGGAAAGAATGAAGGAAAGAAAGATAGAAGAGAATGGAAGGAATGAAGGATGGAGAGGAAAGGGCAGACACCCGAGAGCAGCACTACATAGAGTGAGTGGATGGGGAGCGCCCCCACCTACCACAATATATATATATATATATATATATATATATATATCTATATCTATATATATATATATATATATATATATATATATATATATATATATATGTGTGTGTGTGTGTGTGTGTGTGTGTGTGTGTGTGTGTGTGCATTCAAGCACAAAATGTTTAAAACTTTCTGTTGTGCAATTACCTTGCATATTACTGGATAACTTGGCAGAGTTATTGGACAGCATATTGGTCAGGTATTTAATACACTGTGATATCATCATAGGTACACAGATGCCACTAAATCATTACTCATTCACACCGTACAGACAGAAATGATGATCAATGGACAACTTGCCTCCAATACTTTTATAATTTAGTTACTGCAGAAAGTAATTGTTCCTTTTAATGCTTAGAATATTGTGAAGATGTTGGTGCGGACTGACACTGTGGTTTCATTTGGCCATTTCACACCTCCTCTGTCAAGAATATGAAATTAGTCACGTTATAGCTCAGGTAACAATCCCTAGTTTCTTTACCCCTGGAGAAAGGCCAGGGGCACAGATATTGGCATCTGATCACACACACACACACACACACACACACACTACTGAACACGTCTTGTGTGTCAGACCTTGACTGAGTGCCCCTGCTGGAGATACTGGACATAACCTTCCCGGGGTTTGTATTCTCGCTCACACAGGACGCTTCCCACCACACCTTCAATAACGATATACTTTACACAGCACACCTTGCTAAGCTCGTGTTTGCTGCTTGTCTTTGTAATATCCACACAGGTTTTATAAATAACATATTAATATCCACACAGGTGTCATACATAACATACAAGAGGGTACAAGCAAGTGCAGAACTACAGTGGTAAGGAAGATGTGCTGGACGCAACCCGCGTACGGTTCTGTGTGTTAGGCAGTCTCCACAGCCGACGCATTACGGCTGCTAGTTGGCTCTTTACCACATTTACCTCAGCCATTTACGCTTTACTATTCTCTCGTAATTATTCCACATACCTTCTTACGTACGATGTCGCTTGTAGAATCTTACTCGAGAAAGAATTAACGTGCCATGTGTAGAGACGAAATGCAGCCTCTGCCTCCTCATCCTCCTTGTCGTCATCATCATCACCAACTTTATCATTGCTGTTGTTGTCGTCATCGTCGTCGTGAACCTAGTGGACTGCAGACTGGCGTCCTCATCCTCCTTCCAGGGACAGAAGGGAGCTGAGAGATGTTTGTATAGCCGGGCAGATCCTTCACCTGGTTAAATCGGTGCCATCACGTGAAGGCTCCCTCTCCAGCACTCGGGGGTCTTACCTGACGGGAATACTGGCTTACGTTATAAAGGCAGCAAACCATCGCTGGCATACAACACTTACTGTCATTCTTGTACCAGTAGTGTTCATACGTCACCTTGATATTGCTTTGTATACACGTGACGCCTTTCCAGTATCGATATTACTTACACAAACATACACTTGAGGGATTTCAGACGTAATGTGCGCAATAAACTATCAAGGAAGAAATGTCACCAAGTCACCTATGGCAACAAATTTACCGCCGTGCGTCTCAGCCTCACTCCATATTTACAAACTTTCTTGAGGCGGAGTTGCACGTAAGATTGGTTGTGTATACCTTTGCCGTCAGTGCTACACCCGCCCTACACTTGACACACACATGACGTGCTATAGTCTTGCCTCCACAGGGCCATTGGACTCAGCCTGGGAGTAATGGTTCGTGCCTGAGGGGTTCATTACAGCCTTCGTTCACCCACTCAGTACACAAAGGCTTCCCCACACTGACTAAAATCGTCTGGAGATGGCTCGAATACATACAAAATACGTCATGGGTCTGAAGGGGTTAAGCTGTGTATAGGAGTGAGTGTTTACGTGTGTTAATTTGACAATGCCGGGAATGGTTGTTGTTGTTTGTCCTTGTTGTTGTTGTGGCTCCAGGCTCACCCCGACATAAACCAGGTGGACTGCAGGATGAAGCTGTCTGTCTCTTGCAGTCCGACATCGTCCTTGTGGGGGGATAGGGAGTGAGGTGAGGGAGGCTTGTATCACCAAACACAGAAGCCATCCGGGTGTATACTGCCAGCACATGAGGACAAGCACGTTCCTATCCACCACCAAAATCCATATAATAATAATAATATCAACAACAACAACAGCAACAATAATAACAATAATGATAATAATAATAACAACAACAACAACAACAATAATAATAATAATAATAATAATAATAATAATTGTGTGCGGCATATTCCTTGCATTACTTGTATATAGTTTTCTCTTCACGTGGACCTGCCAACCATGTCACATCAAAACGAGTGTTAATATTAACGTGAAAAATATGATATGTAGCAAGGCGCTATGGAGTATTGTTTATCCTGCAACTTGTTTAAGATCCTTGATAAACAGAATTCTCGCGAGTTTGGAAGATTTTGCAGCAACTGTTCATTGGTGCTGTGTATGGCTTGGTTCACATTACTAGTCTCTTGTGTGTTGTTTATATATCTTTATTGTTGACACAGTTTGTATGAGTAACATTACGGAGAACAACAACCCGCCATCATAACGTTATATAGCTTGGTTGCTTTAGCATTGTCTTTATGTTATTCAGTTATATCTCTTTATTGGTGACAGAGTTGGAATGAGTGGCTTTGACGAGAACAACACTGTGGCACAGGAGGAATTACTGGCCAGGAGGTGTCTGGAGGCCTTCACAGTTAAGCACAAAAGGAGAATAAGGCTGCCAGCCCTTAACAAATTGTATTATCTATCCTTCTGTGAAATCTGTCTATTAACACCTCCACTCCCAGGACGCCATTGCAGACATTCTATCGTGCTATCCATCCATTATATTAAGCTTGGGTGTGACCTGTCCAATCCTTGGGTTAGATTGATTTTTTTTATTATTTTATTTACTTTTATTTTTTTCATCCATTCAGTTCCGGACATCCCTGCAGAATAAATCGGTCTGTTGGTGGTCTGATTAATGACACAGAGATAATGGTGGTGAAGGAGTTATTATGTTCTGTGTGGGAAATGTTCACAAATGTCCAAGTTTCCCCATTTTTCTGAGGTTTATAAATCCACTCACACGACATGTACACTCACTCTACCTACACACCATACAATACACAAACCACATATACATATATACATCAGCCACACATTCACACATCCTGCACAGTAATCACCACCTGCATAAACTCTGGACAAGAATTCGCTCAGCCATCTTTTCTAATCGCTCGTATTATTGTTGAAAACTGCAGACACGACAGAAGGGCAGCGGTGAGTGGAGGAGGTTGGGGGTGGTGTAGGGGTGAGGGTGGGGGTTGTGGAGGTTGAGGGTGGGGGTTGTAGGCCAGGAAGTGATTTTAATAACATCCAGAACTGTCCTGACCGTCAAGTGAACGAGTGCTGTGTCTCAAGTGTGCAAGGTGAAAAGTGGAATATAATTACTCGTGCCCTTCGCTGCTTGTTAATTTTCTTTAGCGCTTAACATCTTAACCCTTTCAGTGCGATGATTTATTTGCTGTGGTTTATACTTGATAATTACTCTTTTATTCTACTTAGAAAAAGTCATCTCACACTGACCAGGCCATTTCCAAAAGTGTCTCCTCAGCTTAACAGATCAATCTGAAAGTGGCAAGACTGAACGGGCAACAATCCGCCGCTGCATTGCCTGGGTTACTATTACGGCGGCCTTGGTGTCCATTGGCAAGAAAATATACGGCTGTGTTCCCAGTGGCTTACTAAGCTTCCTAACACTTCTTCCCTAGTGATTTATTTTGCGTATCACACCATAACACTTTCCTGTGTGCCATTTATATCGGTTAAACATGCCAGTACTCTGCAGCAGTTACGTACAAGGACGGTATTGATGTGTAATGTACAGACTCAGTGGAAAGAAAACAAGTTTTAGGAATCTCTGCAGCCACTGAGAAAGACACCCAGTATTTCACCAACCAACGAGAATATATATATATATATATATATATATATATATATATATATATATATATATATATATATATATATATATATATATATATATATATATATATGTACAATTTGCAGTGAGAAATACAGTGGTATGTTGTCTCCAGTCTTGCATGTTGCAGGGATGACTTTTTTTTTTTTTTTTTAAGAAGCGAAAACCATTTTGGGTTCATCATTAAATTACTAATCAGTGAGGCCAGCACCAGGCAGCCACTGGTAGCGGTGATGGAGCCGTGGCCGCAACACCAAGATTTAAGAAGCGTAAGATATGGAGGACGACCGTACAGCACACGTGTTGCTGCCACTGACACTGTACCTAACACTGACCGTACACCACACGTGTTGCTGCCACTGACACTGTACCTAACACTGACCGTACACCACACGTGTTGCTGCCACTGACACTGTACCTAACACTGACCGTACACCACACGTGTTGCTGCCACTGACACTGTACCTAACACTGACCGTACACCACACGTGTTGCTGCCACTGACACTGTACCTAACACTGACCGTACAGCACACGTGTTGCTGCCACTGACACTGTACCTAACACTGACCGTACACCACACGTGTTGCTGACACTAACACTGTACCTAACACTGACCGTACACCACACGTGTTGCTGCCACTGACACTGTACCTAACACTGACCGTACACCACACGTGTTGCTGCCACTGACACTGTACCTAACACTGACCGTACACCACACGTGTTGCTGCCACTGACACTGTACCTAACACTGACCGTACACCACACGTGTTGCTGCCACTGACACTGTACCTAACACTGACCGTATACCACACGTGTTGCTGCCACTGACACTGTACCTAACACTGACCGTACACCATACGTGTTGCTGCCACTGACACTGTCACCTGACACGGCTTTACATGTGCAGGTGCAGGTCAGTCTGGGACAGGTGCCCTGGTGCAGCTGTATTTCTACCTTTGTTCTTAGCCTGTCACAGGAGGATTTGGCTCACCTAAGGAAGGACGTCTACCTATTAAAAAATTATTTGAGATTCCCAAAGCCTCTACGGTCTGTATGCACTTGCAAAAATTCGTATGTATGTAGTAGATCACCAGTAAGGAACAGATCAAATCCTTATTATTTTGAATAATTGCGTATTTAAATGCCAATATTTAAATGTTAATTAGCCAGTGTTGTATTGTGTTGGGACAACATGCTGTGCAGATCTGTCTTGAGACTTTTGATAAATATTATAAGTGGCTGCATGTGTGATTCCCTTAACCCTCCTTCCTTCCTTCATTTCCTTCCTCCCTCTATCCCTTCTCTCCTTCCTTTCTTCCTCTCTTCCCTTCTTCTTTTCTTCCTTCCTTCTCTCCTTCCTTTCTTCCTTCCTTCACCCCTCCCTCCCTCCCTTTCTCCCCTCCCGCATCCCTCTTTCCCTCCTTTCTTTTTTACCTTCCTCACTCCTTCTTTCCTTCCTTCGCTCCTTCACCCTTCCTTCCTTATTTCCCTCCCTTGACCTTTCTTTCCTTCCTTGCCTCCCTCACCTCTTCTTTCTCTCCTTTCTTCATTACTTCTTCCTTCCTTTCCTCGCTCCTTCCTTCCTCACTCGCTCTCTGCTTTCTCCCTCATCAGTAGGTCTGCTGTTGTCTGCTTTCCTTTGTACTCCTTCCTATTCATTTCTTTCACTGTCCCACTTCTCACTCTCTTCCACTTTTCATAGATTCCTCTCTCTCTCTCTCTCTCTCTCTCTCTCTCTCTCTCTCTCTCTCTCTCTCTCTATATATATATATATATATATATATATATATATATATATATATATATTTCCCTCTTCCTACATTCTGTCTTCCTCCTCCTACTCCTCCTCCTGCTTCTCTCCATCAATCAATCAATCTATCTATCTATTTATCCATCTGTCTATCTATCTACCTGTCAGCCTGTCAGCTTGTCTCTTCCAACAGCCTTTTGCATCTCTTTTTCTCCCTATTTTCTCCTCCCTTTATCTCTTATCTCTTCCTCTCAGGTTTTTCTTTCGCCCTCCCTCTGCTTCTCTCTTGTCTTACCTGCTCAGCCTTCTACTCCCTCCATCCCTCCTATTTTATCATTCTTCCTCCATCCTTCCTCTCTCGCATCTCACTTCCTCATCTTCCTTCCTTCCCCTCTGCATCCCTGTTACAACTCCTCCTCCTCCTCCTTCTCCACTACTTATCTTCCTCTACCCCTTCCCTCTGTACTCTTCTCTGCCTCTCCCACTCCCTGCCCCCAACCCGTGATTCTCTCCCTCCCCATCACCTGCCTCCCTCCCTTCCTTTCGTTACCCTTCTCCTCCTCCCTTCACCCCTCCCCCCTCCCATCCCAGCCTTTCTCTCCCCCTCTACCTCTCCCTGCTTCCCTGCTGTCTTTGGCTCCCCACACCATAGCCTGGACACCTGCTGTATCTGCTCATGTGCTTTCTTTCTTTCTCTCTGTCTTTCGTCTTTGTTCTTTTCCCATCGCTCTGTTTGGCGTCATTCTCGTGTTTCTTCACTAATTCACTACAGACTTGTTACAATTGTTACTTAGGCAAATATCCTCAAAGATCCTTTTCCTTCCTTTTCTTTTCATTCTTCTTTGTGTGTGTGTGTGTGTGTGTGTGTGTGTGTGTGTGGTGCTGTTTTAGAGGTACACATGGGATTAAAGGTCACATTCACACCCTCACCAATGTTGTGTTGCCATATTCTTGTGCATGACACTTACCTACTTCTTCCTTCATGTCTACCATTCTTTCCCTGTGCATGTCCTGCTCTTGTTGTGCATGACACTTACCTACTTCTTCCTTCATGTCTACCATTCTTTCCCTGTGCATGTCCTGCTCTTGCTCTTGTGCATGACACTTACCTACTTCTTCCTTCATGTCCACAATTCTTTCCCTGTGCATGTCCTCCTCTTTTCCTGTTTCTCTCATCCTTCCTGTCGCTGTCACTCTTCCTTAGGCTTGTATGGCAAATCCTTGTGAAATATAGTAATGCTCTTGTTGATGGTATATCCTTAGTACTCCTTTATACTCCCTCCCTCTAGCCTTCCTTCCTCCCTTACCCTTTCCTTTCTCCTCCCTCACCCCTTCCTTCCTTCCTCCCTCACCTCTTCCTTCCTTCCTCCCTCACTCCTTCCTTCCTTCCTTCCTTCCTTCTTCAACCCTTCCCTCTGTCCATCCTCACACCTTCTTTTCTCCTTCACCGCTTCCTTCCTTGCACATTCACCCCTTCTTTCTTGATTTACTCCTTTGCCCATTCCCTCCTTCCTTTCCCCTCACCCCTTCCTTCCTTCCTCCCTCACCTCTTCCTTCCTACCTTCCTTCCTTCTTTCATTCCCCCTCACCTCTTCCTTCCCCTCTCCCTCACCTTTCCTCCCTCCCTTCCTTCTAGCTTCACCCTTCCTTCCTTCCACCCTCACCCTTCCTTCCTTCTTCACCTCTTCCTTTCTTCCATCCTTACTCCTGCTTTCTTTTCTTCTTTCTTCTTCCTTCCTCATTCTCTCCTTCTTTAAACCATCACATCTTTCTTTATTTTTCCTTCTTCATCCATTCCTTCCTTCCACCAGCACATTTTCCTTCCTTCCTTCCTTCTTCTTCCTTCCTCATCCATTCTTTCCTTCCTCCTTCCTGACTCTTTCTGTCCTACCTTTCTCACATATTCCTTCCTGCCTTCCTTCCTTCTTTCATTCCTTCCTTCCTTCGTTCCATCCTTATTTTCTTCCCTCTCTCCTTCCTTCCTCCCTTACTTCCTCCCTCCCTCACATCTTCCTTTCTTCCTTCTTTTCTTCCTTTCTCACCATTCCCTTCCCTCCATCCTTACCGCTTCCTTCCTTCCTAACCAGTTCCTTCCTTCTTTCCACCCCAAGTCCTTCATCTCTTTCCTTCCTTCCATCCTTCCTTTCTTCTTTCTTTCCATTATTCCTTCCTTCATTCATACATTCATTCCTCCTTTCCACCCTCACTCCTTCCTTGCTTCCCTCCTTCCTTTTTCTCATCATTTCCTTCTTTCCCTTCTTACCTTTCCCTTCCTTCCGTCATTCCTTCCTTCCTTCCACCCTCAACCCATCCTTCATTATACCCTCACCTCTTCCTTCCTTCCTTCCTCCCTACCACCCTCACACCATCCTTTCTTCCTCCTTCATTCCTTCCCTCCTTCCTTTCCTACACCCTCCTCCTTTCCACATTTATTCATTCCATGCTTCCTTCCTCCCACTTTCCGTTCATCCTTTCTACCTCTCTCACTCCTTCCTTCATTCCTCCCATACCTTCCACTTTTACCTCTCCCTTCCATTACACACACACACACACATATATATATATATATATATATATATATATATATATATATATATATATATATATATATATATATATATATATATATATATACAGTATATTATGTATGTATGCGTGTGTATATGTGTGTACTAGTAGTAGTGGCAGTAGCAGTAGTAGTAGTAGTAGTAGTAGCAATGTCTTTACATGTGTGTATGGGTGTGTAAATGTGTGTGTGTGTGTGTGTGTGTGTGTGTGTGTGTGTGTGTGTGTGTGTGTGTGTACTAATAGTAGTAGCAATAGCAGCAGCAGTAGTAGTAGTAGTAGTAGTAGTAGCAATGTGTTTACATGTGTGCATGGGTGTGTAGATGTGTGTGTGTGTGTGTGTGTGTGTGTGTGTGTGTGTGTGTGCCCTGCCTCTCTGGTTACGTCATGATATTTCTACAAGGTCATTCTCCTTCCTCGCTTTCCTTCTCTCTTCTCTTACCTTCTCTTTTCTCTTCTCCTCTCTTCCTTTCCCTTCTCTTCTCTTCTTTTCCCTTCCCTTCTCTTCTCTTCTCTTCCCTTCTCTTTTCTCTTCTCTCTTCTCTTCTCTTCTCTTCCCTTCTCTTTTCTCTTCTCTTCTCTTCCCTTCTCTTCTCTTATTTTCCCTTCCCTTCTCTTCTCTTCCCTTCTCTTTTTTTCTCTTCTTTTTTCTTTTCTTCTTCTCCTTTTCTTCCCTTCTCCTCTCTTCTCTTCTTTTCCTTCTCTTTTCTTCTTTCTTCTCTTCTCTTCCCTTTTCGCTTCTTTTTCCTTCTCGTCTTTTCCCTTTTTTTCCCTTTTTTCTCTCCTCTTCTCTTTTCTTTTCTTTATTTTCTTCTCTTCTCATCTCTTCTTTTTCTTCTCTTCTGTTCTCTTCTCTTTTCGTTTTCTTTTTTCTTCTCTTTTCCCTTTTTTTCTCTTTTCTTCTCTCCTCTTCTCTTTTCTTTTCTTCTACTTTCATCTCTTCTCTTCTTTTTCTTCTCTTCTTTTCTTCATTTTTTCTTATCTTTTCTCTTCTTTTTCTTCTCTTTACTTCTCTTCTCATCTTTTGTCATCTCTTCTCCTCTCTTCTCTCCTCCTCTATTTTTCCCTCCCCTTCCTTGCCATTTCCTGTTTTCTTTTCTCTTCCTCGCCGCTATGGTTATTCATTTCAAAATCTGTATTTACGATAATATTGATTTTCACCTCTTCACCACGATGACATTGCTGTTGTTGTCGTTGTAGTTATTATCATTGTTCTTGTTGTTGTTGTTGTTGCTTTATTCTCTGTACGTCCACTTGTTATTCACCTTCAGAGTGGCTGTTGCAGCTGGTGGGGTGAGGTAAATCCTTCATAAACTCCTTCACTGTAGGAGATCTTCACTCACCTGAAATAAATCGTCAGTGGGTCGGTTTTTATTTCTTTACTCTCTGCAGCCTGTCAACCCGAGAATGTATTTTGCACTATAATCCCCCTCCCCCTCCTAAGACAGTGTTATTTAGCTCAGGAGAGACTTTTGGCC
>NC_136999.1:52387194-52442194 GCF_032717465.1 Coenobita brevimanus | reverse complement strand
ATTTGAATGCAAGATGGTGCACCTCCTCACTGTCGTAGGAATGTGTGAGAATTTCTCTGTATCACTTTGGACACCTGGGTTGGAGGAAGGGGTACTGTTGAGTGGCCTCCAAGGTGACCTGACCTAACGCCGTGTGACTTGGCAGTTTGGGGGATGATCAAAGAAATAGTTTACAAGACAAATCCTAGAAGTCTTCAAGAATTGAAACAAAGAGTAACAGCAGAATTTGACGACTTAAAAATGATGAGTTGAGAAGAAGACTTTGCCAGTGAGTGTGACTAATGGCTGCCAGTTCTGTTTAGGAGAAGGTCATCTTGTACATTTGATTGAACTTGATTTGTAACTGACGATGTACACTTTATTTAGTTGAAATATAATTGGTGTACACTTTATTTAGTTGAAATATTACTGTTAATATAATAATATTTTGGCCCACCCTATATAAGAATAAATAAGTATAATGTATATATAACAAATCCGGACCATTTTATATCTATCTATCTATCTATCTATCTATCTATCTATCTATCTATATATATATATATATATATATATATATATATATATATATATATATATATATATATATATATGTATGTATGTATATAACACCGCTCAAGCAGTCCTCAGTTCTCATATTAAAATGGTGTTTATTATTAATTAACATTTTTTATGTGTCCTTCATAAATAAGATTTTTCTTACACAAGCACGAAGGAACGAAAGGCCATACCTTGAGTGACAATCTGTGCCGTCACGCCCCGCCTGGCGACTCAGTACGTGTGGTGTCAGTCAGCAGCCAAAGTTACCTGCATACTTTCCTTATGACGCCACACACCCAACTGCCTGGTTTAGACAGCACAGCACAAGTACTACTAAGCTGGTTTAGACAGCACAGCACAAGTACTACTAAGCTGGTTTAGACAGCACAGCACAGGTACTACTAAGCTGGTTTAAACAGCACAGGACATGTACTACTAAGCTAATGGACTTGGCACTTGAGTATCAGGCATTGTGCTGTATATCCCGTGTATGAAGATATTCACTGGTTAGAATAAATATTTCGTACACATTGAAAATAATGAAAATAATAATAAAAATTATGTTAAAATGCCCAGTTAGAATAAAATGATCAGACAATATTTTAGTGATGGCAAAAACAGCATGGTGACAGATTCGTTTGTCTGGGAATTGTCTTAGTGACGACTTGAGCTGCCTGGAACCCCTGTCTGACTCACTTCTTCATTTCTGCAACATTCGCGGCCTTTCCTCCAACTTTCGCTCTGTTGAGCACCATCTCTCCTCCTCTAAACCTCACCTTCTCTTTCTAACTGAGACTCAGCTGTCTGAGGCAACTGACAGCAAACCTTTTTCTGTATCCTCATACTTACTCTATATTCATTTCAAAGCCAAAGGTGGCTGTTGTGTATATATACGCAACGACTTATCTTGCTCTCGTGTTCCTGAACTCGATTCTTCTGATTTCTCTACACTCTGGCTTCGGCTTTCCCGTCATTCTCTGACTAAATATATCTGTGCTGGTTACTTATCCCCTAATTCTACTGACTATCAAAAATTCTTCGACTATCTTACTTCTACAATGGAACACATTCTATCCATTTCTCCTTTCTCTGAAATCTCCATTTTAGGATATTTCAATGTTCACCACCACCGTTGGCTCTCCTCTCCTTTCACTGATCCACCTGGTGAACAAGCCTACATCTTTTCTATCCTTAATGACCTAGAGCAGCTTGCACAGCACCCTACCCGTATCCCAGACCGCCTTGGAGAGAGCTCCAACATACTTGACCTCTTTCTTACCACTAATCCTTCTGCTTACATTGTTAATCTTTACTCTCCGTTGGGCTCCTCCGATCACAACCTTATCACCTTAACCTGTCCTATCACTCCGGTACGGCCTGTGGACCCTCCAGGGAAACGTCGTCTGTGGCATTTTGGAGCCGCAGATTGGGAGGCCCTCAGGCAGTATTTCTTTGATTTTCCCTGGAATGATTATTGCTTCCATGGCCGGGAGCCATCTGGGTGTGCCTCGAGCATTAAGGAGGTTATTCTCTCGGGAATGGAAGCATACATTTCTTTCTCATATCCTTTGTCTGACGCAAGAAAGCCTTGGTTTAATCACGCTTGTTCTAATGCTGTCCACAACAAGGAGAGAGCCTACAAAAGGTACTGGAGCCAACCCACCCCTGAATCACATCATCTTTACGTTTCTGCCCGGAAACGCACTAAGTCTGTTCTTCGCTCTGCTAAAAATAATTTCATCCTTACTAAATGCTCTCAGATCTCTAACTCGAATTCTTCCCGCTCCTTCTGGCACCTTCCCAAAAACCTTTCTAACAACTTTACCTCATCATCCTTCCCTCCTCTTTTCTACTCTGATGGTTCTGTAGCTATTTCTTCTACTGATAAAGCAGATCTCTTCGCACAGACTTTCTCCTCCAATTCCACCTTAGATGATTCCAGTGCTGTTCCTCCATCACTTCCCCCCTCTGACTTCCTCATGGCTGACATTAAAATTTCTTCAGCTGATGTATTTTCTGCCATCACTGACCTCAGTACTAACAAGGCATATGAGCCTGATGGAGTCCCTCCTGTTGTTCTCAAGAACTGTGCTTCTGTGCTTACACCCTGCCTAGGCAAACTCTTTCGCGTTTGTCTGTCAACTTGTACCTTTCCTTCTTGCTGGAAGTTTGCTCTCATTCAGCCAGTCCCAAAGAAGGGTGACCATTCCCAGCCCTCCAACTATCGTCCAATTGCTTGAACGTCCTGTATTTCAAAAGTTTTTGAGTCAAATCTCAATAGAAAAATTTTAAGGGATCTTTCCTATCACAACCTTCTTTCTGATCGTCAGTACGGGTTCCGTCAGGGACGCTCCACTGGCGATCTTCTCACCTACCTTTCAGACTCATGGTCATCCTCCTTTCGGGACTTTGGCGAAAGCTTTGCCACTGCACTTGACATCTCAAAGACTTTCGATCGAGTCTGGCATAAATCTTTAATTTCCAAACTGCCCTCTTACAATTTCTATCCTTCTATCTGTGGTTTCATCTCTAGCTTCCTTTCTGGTCGTTCTATAGCCGCTGTTGTAGACGGCCATCGTTCTTCTCCTAGATCTATCAACAGTGGTGTTCCTCAGGGCTCTATCCTATCACCAACTCTCTTCCTTTTATTCATTAATGACCGTCTAAGCTGTACATCTAACCCTATCCACTCATACACTGATGACTCCACCCTTCACTTTTCCATTCAGTTCCTGCAACGTCCATCTCAGCAGTTACTTCAACAAAGAAAGGATGAGGCTATGGCACACCTAATATCTGATTTGGCTCGTATCTCTGACTGGGGTAAAAATAATATGGTTGTTTTTAATGCATCTAAGACTCAGTTCTTACACTTATCAACCCGACAAAATCTTCCACAGGTATACCCACTAATGTTTGATAATATCCAGCTTAATCCTGCATCATCCTTGAACATGCTTGGGGTTTCATTTGCTCAGGACTTATCTTGGAAAGATCATATTACATCTCTTGTAAAATATGCTTCCAAGAGATTAGGTGTGTGAAGCCGACTCCGTTCTTTCTTTACCCCTGCACAATTGTTGACTCTATACAAGGGTTTTATCCGCCCCTGTGTGGAGTACAACTCTCATGTGTGGGGAGGCTCCCCACATACAGCCCTTCTCAATAGGGTGGAGTCAAAGGCTTTTCGTCTCATTAACTCTCCTCCTCTTACTGACTCCCTTCAACCTCTGTCTCTTTGCTGCACTGTTGCATCTTTATCTCTTTTCTATCGCTACTTTAATGGTCACTGCTCCTCTGAACTGTCTGCATGCATTCCTCCATCTCTACCACGGGCGTGTAGCACCCGTCTAGCAGCAAACTCTCATCCCTTTTCTGTCCAACTCTCTAATGCAAGAGTTAACCGTTATTCCCAGTCCTTCATTTATGGAACAGGTCAACTCTGGAACGTCTCACTCTGTATTTTCTGCTTCCTATGATCTCCAGTCTTTCAAACGCAGTGTGTCCAGGCATCTCGAAATGATCGGATCTTGAATTTGGCTCTCTCTTGTATTCTGTTTTTCTCTTGGAGGGAACTGTTATTGCGGGCTCATGGCCTTTGGTTCTTTCTTCCTCGCATAATAAAAAAATTGTCTGTCTGGGAATTGTCTTAGTGGGAAGTAATGGCCTGCCTGGGAGTTGTCTTAGTGGGACTAAACCGTTTCCTTTTTTTTTTTTTTTTTTTTTTTATTCGCGTCCCTCTAATAAACCCAAACGTATTGTTGCGGACATTGCTAAGGCTACACACCATCACGATAAACAACGAGTCACTCAGCAATGACATTTTAAATCCATTAATGTGCTGTTGCGGTCATTGCTATGGCTACACATCATCACGATAATTGACTCACTCAGCAATGACATTTTAAATCCACTAGTGCCACCTTCGGAGGCTAATAAAGCTTTCAGCGTAATTTTGTCGTAGTTGGTAATTGTTGAGGTAAAACTGGAGTGATATTGTTGTCCGCAGTGGACACCACAGGTTGAGTGTCCCTCCTGTGTATGCACCACAGCCCATTGCTGGCTGAAATATTGCTTTTGCTTTCTCGAAATTAAAATATACCATTTGTTGCCAGCCCCTGGAAAGGAGCAGGAGCACAGGAGGAGGGAAAAGGAAAAGAGAAAGCAAGAACAGCGAAACAAGGAGGCGCTACGCAAACAGATTGAAGAGGAAGACCGTCTCAAGCTGGAAGAAAAAAGGAGGAAGCAGGCGGAGAAAGAAAAGAAAGAAGCATTAAGGAAACAGAAAGAAGCAGAGAGAAGGAGGAAAGAAGAGGAAAAGAGAGCAGAAAGAAAGAGTGCCTCCCCACAGAAGGGTGCCTCCCCACAGAAGGGCGGGCTGGGCGGCTCACCATCTGCCAGTCCTTCCTCCAGCCCCAAAAAGTAACAGCAGCGTCCAGTCCTGCCCCGTGTGTTCCTGCCCTACCCCTACCCCCCAAGACAACCTGCCCTGCCCCTGCCCCCCCAAGACAACCTGCCCTGCCCCTACCCCCCCAAGACAACCTGCCCTGCCCCTACCCCCCCAAGACAACCTGCCCTGCCCCTACCCCCCCAAGACAACCTGCCCTGCCCCTACCCCCCAAGACAACCTGCCCTGCCCCTACCCCCCCAAGACAACCTGCCCTGCCCCTACCCCCCCAAGACAACCTGCCCTGCCCCTACCTCCCCCAGACAATCTGCCCTGCCCCTACCCCCCCAATACAACCTGCCCTGCCCCTTCCCCCCCAAGACAACCTGCCATGCCCCTACCCCCCCAAGACAACCTGCCCTGCCCCTACCCCCCCAAGACAACCATCCCTGCCCCTACCCCCCCAAGACAACCTGCCCTGCCCCTACCCCCCCAAGACAACCTGCCCTGCCCCTATCTCCCTCCCACTCCACCAAGACAACCTGCCCTGCCCCAACCCCACCACCCCACCAAGACAACCTGCCCTGCCCCTACCCCCCCACACAACCAAGATAACCCGTACTGGCCTTGGCGCCCCCCCAGTGGGGCCGGGGGTATAAGGCCCCTGAGAAAGAGACACGGCCTGTATGCACCACCGCTGCATCAGGCTGGCGATGGATACACTCTCTCTCTCTCTCTCTCTCTCTCTCTCTCTCTCTCACATATTGGTCGTGTAAACAACACACCAGGTGGGGGATGAGGGGCACCTGTCTATCTGTCTATCTATCTATCGCCAGAAGCCTTAATCCCGTAAGGGGTGGCCACAAACAAATCTCCTCCATGTCGCCCTGTCCCCCGCCATTTCACTAACCTGTTCCCAGCTCAACCCTCCCCCTCTCATCCCTCCATCTCATCCTTGGCCTCCCTCTCCACCTCACTCACATACACTTTCCTTGTCAGTCTCTCGCTCTCCATCCTCTCCACATGGCCAAACCACCTCAATGTGTTTCTTCTAACATCATCATCATCATCATCATCATTTCTTTATTTCGTAATACAGTATACATATTCAGATTACATAATATTACATAACCCAAAATTCCTGAGGTCAGTGTACAGTACAGAACATACTTGACGATAGCATGTCCTTCCGAAAGATGGTTTCTGGTGGTCCCTTAAAAGATATATACATAGGCTACTATACACACATGTATACATATGCATACATATACGTACACACTCATATGCACATACTATATATAAAACATCACATCACTGCTGCTCTCTTAGGGCCATGAAAACTATAATTAATGATATAAAAAGCTTACATATTAGACTTTAAAACACAATACAAAATATATAAAAATATATAACATACAGTGCTAAGACAAAAAATATAAAGATAAATATAATCATTAGAAATATCTGCGAATTATAAAACCAGAAAATTTATATAAGCATGTACTAAGAAATAAGACAAAATAGCTGTTACAATCTAATAAAATAATAATAAAAAGCCACATATGATTGTACTAAAGAATTATCAAAAACAAAAATTCTAAAATATGAGCAATACTAAAAGTGGAACTAAAAAAAATATATAAAACGATTATATACAGTATATCTATCTATCTATCTATCTATCTATCTATAATGTGGGACAAAAAAATCATGCTGGCATTAAGCTAATAGCCATAAAACCTACAAGGAATGCGTCTGTTCTCATGTCTTTGTATCCAGTTAATCCAAGAGATCAAAATATTCAGCTCTTCATGAAAACTAGTAACTTTATATACATCTTTAAAGTGTTTAAAAAGTTATTGCACAAAAAATATCTTCTTGATAAGTGGGCTATTAATGCTAAAGACAGGGTTTATCAACCTTAACAGCCTCTTACAGTATCTGGCTTGGACTAGTGCAGTGTGAGGCCTGAGCAGCAGTGGATTACACCCAGCTGCAGTGATGGGACTGCTGGCAAACATCGGTACCTTACAAATGTACTGTAATGATTTGCTAAAAGGATTCTCAAAAGCTGGAAAATTTTTTGAGTTAAAAGAGGAATCATGGTTCCATAATGGAAGTCCGTAGTCTGGTAAACGCTTCCTGTCACATCCACATCCACACCACAACGATCCTTCACTTTCTCATTTGACAGTCTGTTTCTCCATGTGACTCCACATGCTTCTTTCAAATAACTCATTCCACTGCTTTCACTCTTGCCTTCTGTCCCTTCAACAAGGTCCAAGCTTCACTTCCATACGCTAGAATTGGTATCACAGTACTATCATGCGTAACTTTTTCACCTCTATGCTCTCTTCCCTGTCTTATCACTGCTGTCAAGGAACAATCAACCTTTCTTCCTTGTTGTACCCTTTCATGCACTTCACCCTCTAAACTTCCATCCTTACTCATCACACTAGCCAAGTACTTAAACGGACTCACGTTTTCCATTTCCTTCTCATCCAGCCTCACTGTACATTCAGTGACTTCATTTCTCTCGAAGACAATAACTCTGCTCTTCCCTACATTCATCTTTAGATTCCGTTCTTTACACACACTCCCAAACTCTTTCACCAAGCCTTGCAGCTCCCCTTCGTCATCACTTAACAACACAGTATCAGCTGCAAACAACAGTACAGGGAGTTTCCAAACACTGCCGTCTCTCATTAGGGCCACTCCAACATCCACTGCCCTACCTTGTAACTCTTTTATAACCCCATCCATATTCAGATTGAACAACAATGGAGACATGACACATCCCTGCTTCAATCCAACCTTCAAATAGAATTATTCACTCAGTTCACTATCCACACACACTGCAGCCTTAGCACCCTCATACATACTCTTCATGGCATTCAGCAACTTCCCATTTACCCCATATATTCTTAATACTTTTCCACAGTCCTTGTCTATCCACCCTGTCATATGCTTTTTCCAAATCCATGAAGGCTGCATACAACTTCTTTCGCCTCTCTAAAAACTTTTCTATTTAAGAACTAAGAATGAATATCTGATCTACACAGCCTCTTCCCTTCCAAAAGCCTCCCTGTTCTTCTCCGACTAATTCCTCTGTTATGTTTCTAACTCTATCAATAAGTATCCTACCATACACTTTTCCTATTACACTAAGAAGACAAATGTCACTATGATTACCACACACTTCTTTTTCCCCTTTTCCCTTGTATAGGGGGACCTGTTGAGAAACAATATACAATGAAAATTATATTTGGGTTTTATTTACACAAATTAAGACTATATATATATATATATATATATATATATATATATATATATATATATTGACTCCTTCAGTATAACATCATTTACATTTTATTGTGGGTAGCCAATTCTTTCATACGATTCTGGCACAAAATTTATGAAGGCCTTTACTGGTACAAAGTACAAAAAGTCTGCGATGCTAATAAATGGTGTGGGAGTGACAGGCGAGTGTGCAGTAAGAGACCTGGTGGTGGCGAGGGAGTTGGCTGTACCAATGGAGTCCTGTTCTCATGAAGTTAGTACTGTAGGCTTTCCAGCACCTGTGTCATCACATCACGGTATTCTATTGTCATTTATGTCCTTTTATTATATACATAGATTAAGACAGTAAATAACACTGACGCATGTATTAAAGTCCTTGATACATAAATAAACGTGTAACAAAGAGCAGCTGGGAAGCCTGCTTTACAACCGATGCCAATACGACTCCAAGGTTATGCTGGTGAGTCAAGCTTGGGTATTCTTGTCAGCGTAGCAGGCTTAATAATACCTAATTATATCTTAACATGGCACTTTATCTGTTGTGTGAGATTTGTGCAAACTTTGCCCATATAGATGTGATCTAAACAACGCACAAGAAAACATGACGTGTAGTGTACAAAATATATCTGGAAGGGATAACTGCCAGAAAACCTGCGGTGTGGACGAGAATACCAGCCATGATTTGTGCTGACGCTGTGCCCCTGCCACTGGCTGAGGGCAGGCTGTGGGATGCACCAATATATTTACCAGATTCCCCGCCATTATATACAGTATTTACCACTGATTCCCTGCCATAATATAATTACCACTGATTCCCTGCCATAATATATTTACCACTGATTCCCTGCCATAATATATTTACCAGTAATTCCCTGCCATAATATATTTACCAGATTCCCCGCCATTATATACAGTATTTACCACTGATTCCTTGCCATAACGTGCATCAGTTTGGCACCAACAACCGGGGACATCAGACCATGCAATCTCTTCCTCGTGTCCATCCTGCTCAAAACATTATATAAACCTTCGAATGTTCCCCTTGTAACAAAGATTTCTTCTTGCGGGAGGAACAAGAGACGTGGTAAGACTTACCTTGTATTTTCGTAGTGCTTTTAGTCCAAACAAAAGCCAGTTACGACAGGGCTTTGATGGCAAATGTGTTTGTGGCTCAAGAACCCTGGGATATCACACACAACCTACACCAGGCACCATATTCATCAAGTTGCTGGAGTGTCAGTTGCGTGTAAGAGTTAATATTGCATCATAACCAAGCCCTTCACAACCCAACAAGACGGTTTAACAACAGCCAGTGGCTGATTTACCAACAACTGTATTCACAGTCACACCCTGCAACGACTTCCTCTCGGCTCTATAAATCTAAAGGCAAAGAGAGAGAGAGAGAGAGAGAGAGAGAGGTGGAAGGGTTTAGCGGTGATCAATAAGGTGTCTTCTGAGGTCAATCAGATAATCAGGAGACAGCAGGACAAGCCGCACACACGTCATCGTACAGAAAGGGTTTAAGGTGAGTCATAATGACGGCAGCTGAAGAGGAAGCAATTCTGCTGACAACTGTACAGTATACACACAGGCAGTCTCTCTCTCTCTCTCTCTCTCTCTCTCTCTCTCCACACACACACACACACACATCAGATAAGATGACCTCATGAAATAAATGAATTTAAAATTATCACCAGATGATCATATAAACAAAAAAAAGATACAACTATGTATGGTAGTTCTGCCGGTAGATAATATGAAGGTAACATTTACGTCTCAAGATGACGACATGATTAGCAATATTATTACACATTTTATTACACCAATATTTCAATATAATAATCATTGAAAAAGTACATCAAGCAGTCAAGATGGGTGTCTACCTTGGGGAAGTTACTTTCTTCAGTCTGTATATAGACAAAAAAATACGCACCAAATAACAGGAGGTATAGAGATTAATAATATTGATACAAAGGCAGGATAATGACCAGACAAACTACACAACACCTGCAAAAAGAAGATAAAAAGAACACAGCCGGAAACAGCAAGTAACAGGTGACAAAAAAAAAAAAAAAAAAAAAAAAAACACGGCCGTACTCAAGGTGACTTCAGATTCTGCAACACTTATTCTTAGCGATATATTTTGCATATTGCATCAAAATATCTTGTGGTATGTTAGTGACGCAAACTATGTCTATCAAAACGACAAATATCACACAAAAGAACGCTCAGTTGTAAATCGCTCAGAAAGAAGTGCCAGCAAGCTGTGAATATCATGTAAAATATGGCCCATACAGTAGATATAAAGAAGAACAAATTCCAGTGTGAGCAGCTACAGCAACCAAACAGGTCTGTGTTGGCCAAGAACATAGACAAATGACTAAGGAAACAGTAACACAAGACGAGGCGTTACCAGACTGACTCACTGGGAAAAATCCATTGAGGTAAAACTAAGTAGGTAGGAACACACACACACACACACACACACACACACACACAGATTTATGGCATATAGACGTTGGTGTGTGCCTACAAGTAACCTATGAATGCATGTGTGGGAGGGAGGGTGAGTACGCGGGTGTTTGTGAGAGCATGAGGTTGTGTCCCTATGCAAGTGCGTGTGTGTGTGTGTGTGTGTGTATATATATATATATATATATATATATATATATATATATATATATATATATATATATAAAGTATCTATCTATCTATCTATATACATATAAATGTATATGGAGCCTTTGTGGTACAGTGGTAAAGTGTGCGTTTTCGTACACTGAAGAACGAGGGTTCGCGCCCCGCCAGGGTAATAAACTTTGAGAGCGTTCTTCTGGCCACGTACTGCTTGGCGGACATTAGGGGTGGTGTGGTTGAACCAGTGTCGCATACCATAAAGTATGCTTGCACCCAGTCGGCTTGCGCGGGCCGATTACACTTGGTTCACAGACTACACACACATCAAAGCCACTACAACATTACAATTACACTTACAAGCACTTCTCACCCTACATACAGTCTCTACCAGACAGCCTAAGCCACTTGGTAGAGATACATTGGCTGTATCGTCCCCACTTCGGTAGGGATAGGCCGGTCCTGCTGTGGACACTCAAACGGCTGATTATATTCATACATTCATTCATTGCCAGACGCCATGTATCCCAAACAGGGTGGCCAAGGGCCCAGAGTTAACTTTTACGGGGAGGGGCACTAATCCTCCACCAACCCCACTTGACACGTAGGGAGTTATGCCAACAGCATCTGGTGTTCCCAGGCGGTCACCCATCCAAGTACTAACCAGACCCAACGTTGCTTAACTTCGCTGATCGGACGGGAAGCGGTGTACTCAACGTGGTATATATATATATATATATATATATATATATATATATATATATATATATGTGTGTGTGTGCGTGCTAACTATATACACACATCTCTGTGTGTGTGTGTGTGCTAGTGCGTGCAAACCTTTAATGCATACATATGTGTCTGGTTGTGTGTCCGCGTGTGCGCGCGCGCATTAGGTCTGTGAGTGTCTGTGTGCAAGTGTGAGCGCGTGTGTATGCATGTATGCTAGGTCAAGAGAATTTTAATTCTCTTGACCTAGCATGTATGTATGCCCGAATGTGTACGTACTGTATGTGTCCATGCAAGCATGTTATTTCTGTGCTTATGCATGTATGCAGGTATATGTACGTGTGTGACTGAGTGCATGTGTGTGTGTGTGTGTGTGTGTGAGTCACCATGTGTGTGCACTTGCACGTGCATCTGTATGCCCCCGAGCTTGCGTGCACCCCGTCCCCCAGTTCTACTGACAAAGGATTTACAGACAATCATAGATGAATACATAAACAGACACATACAGTAAGTACAGCCGTCTCAGGAGTTTAGTTACTTCCTACCAACCCCTTCTCGCTCACGTGGCAACGGCGCACTACTCATGTTGGTAGAAGGCACACAGCAGAGATTTTTCTTAAGTAGTTTGATACAGTAAATCGACATATTAACATGCGGTTGAATGATCCACAGAGGATATAATATGGAATCCATGAGGGTATGTGGTTTTTCTTGCAGTATATACTGCCTTTGAAGAGGAAGTGGTGGCGAGGTGGAAGGGGTGGGGCGATAAGGGAAGGGAGAGAGGGGAGGGGAGAAAGTCAGAAGAATGGGAAGTGAACGGCGGAGGTGTTGACGCACCGAAGCAGCGTCAGTGGGAGAGGAGGGGAAAGGGAATGAAGATGTCCCACGGTTCAACTGGGTTATTGTGGGTAATAGTGATATTAGCCCATCTTGCTTCGATCATTGTCTTGCATTCCTCTAGGGGGAGAAAAGTGGCAGCTTGTGGGGACATCCAGGTCCTAAATTCTCAAAAGGCCTTAGTAGTGTTCGTGTCCTTGCAGTTCAGAAGTTGTCTCACTTGGGCCTGACATCCCAGCTTGTACTTTATTTTTACTTTAACACTATTTGTCCTGAGAGATGCCATCAACGGAACTACTTTAGACTACAAGGCCAACGTTTTCAGAGGGGATACAATTAATATGAGTGGTAAGGAGAGGGAAGGGGTGAGGCAGTGGAGGGATGGGAGATGGAGACGTAGGTGAAATCAAGGGAAGGCTGAGGATGGGGGGTTGGGGGAGAGAACCAGTACTTGGCCGTTGCCACGGTAGTGAGAACGGAATGGCAGGGGGTAAACCCACTGTACGTACGTAAGTAGGTATGTACAGTACCATACATGCAGTCTGACGTACTGGGCCGTCATTCTAAGCACAGTATGCTTCACAATGTCTCTTCCTCAGCAATGTATTTTGTGTATTAGGTTATATCCTAACTTTCCCTTGTATACTGTTATTATTGGTGTATTGCTGGCAGATATTACATCAATAAAGTATTAATGGATACTGTGGTGTATATGCAGAAAAATGGCTGCAGAGGAAGTATTACAATAATCACCAAAGCCACGTTGAATACGACTGTTTGACAGGAAGCTTTTTACTACCTACTCCTTTGGTCTTAACTTTAAGTATTACATCTTGATAATGTCATGTATAGTATTTGCATCATTTAACACTGTCATGGTCCCGGAAAGGGCTCCCTTCCTGTGGTGGCGCCAATATAACCGAGCGGCTCCTCTACCCGGGTATGTAAATGTCCATGAGCTGCTTTCCTATCCCACGAAGAGAAATGTTAGACTTCAGGGGAAAGTCAACTTCATTCTGCAGTACACCAGGTTTACATCTACATGCACGTAATTAACTAAAGAATCAGCGTGACATTAACTGAATTAAACCGATAAAGAAGAGATGGCAGATGTCTGCCTTGTTTATTTGTGTGTGTGGTAGTGTACAGTGTAGTACTCTGATGTGTGTAGTACTCTGATGTGTTGTTAATTAGTATTGTGGTAGTGTACAGTGTAGTACTCTGATGTGTTGTTAATTAGTAGTGTGGTAGTGTACAGTGTAGTACTCTGATTTGTTGTTAATTAGTAGTGTGGTAGTGTACAGTGTAGTACTCTGATGTGTTGTTAATTAGTAGTGTGGTTGTGTACAGTGTAGTACTCTGATGTGTTGTTACTTAGTAGTGTGGTAGTGTACAGTGTAGTACTCTGATGTGTTGTTACTTAGTAGTGTGGTAGTGTACAGTGTAGTACTCTGATGTGTTGTTAATTAGTAGTGTGGTAGTGTACAGTGTAGTACTCTGATGTGTTGTTAATTAGTAGTGTGGTAGTGTACAGTGTAGTACTCTGATGTGTTGTTAATTAGTAGTGTGGTAGTGTACAGTGTAGTACTCTGATGTGTTGTTACTTAGTAGTGTGGTAGTGTACAGTGTAGTACTCTGATGTGTTGTTAATTAGTAATGTGGTAGTGTACAGTGTAGTACTCTGTGTTGTTAGTAGTGTGGTAGTGTACAGTGTAGTACTCTGATGTGTTGTTAATTAGTAATGTGGTAGTGTACAGTGTAGTACTCTGTGTTGTTAGTAGTGTGGTAGTGTACAGTGTAGTACTCTGATGTGTTGTTAATAGTAGTGCAGTCAGTGTGGTGGTACAGTCTCCCTGCAATTCCTGCACACATTTACATTATAGTAATCTTAAGGTTTTATGCCAGTAGCTAATGTCAAAGCGTTGATGCTGATTTCACAGCACTAAGCCAGTCTAGTGTTAATATGAAAGCGTTGGTGCTGATTCCACAGCACTAAGCCAGTCCAGTGTTACTTTCAAAGCGTTGGTGCTGATTCCACAGCACTAAGCCAGTCTAGTGTTACTTTCAAAGCGTTGGTGTTGATTCCACAGGACTAAACCAGTCTAGTGTTACTTTCAAACCGTTGGTGCTAATTCCACAGGAATAAGCCAGTCTAGTGTTTGGAATCACCTTGCTGAGTTATGTTATGTGTGAAAGGAAAAAATGGAGAAAAATTATTAATCCTAGAACAATGCGAGAGATAGACGGTGCCGTTCAAGGATTTAGTGCCATCAGTGGATTTCCAAGGGTCACTGGTACCACTGATGGGGTCTATATTCCCAGCAAGACACCAGCTGAGAATGAACATAATTAGGTTTATTAACAGGGAAAACAAATCCTTCAGTGTCATGGCAGATTATTAGTTCGTCACTTGAAAAGTTGGATGTTTCTTGCTGGCAGGTTCTGTACAGCTGGGAGTATTTCTTTCCCTTTTCATGTTGTCCTTTGCTAAAAGAAATAGTAAGATTATTGCAGTCTTCCCTACACTAGCTGACGTACGCGCTGTTTACATTAAGGAGCCAAATACCCGATACGAGGGAATGTTTCGTGATGGGTTGATTGTGCCAAAGGTCCACTTGTAAGAGCCTGTCACCGGCGGAGTGGAAATCAGCTGGTGTGGCAGAGGAGAGGCGGCGCAATTTACCAACAGGGTAAAGCCTCAGCCAATTCCGGGATATATATAAACAATAGCAAAAGCACTGAAATTCTTTCAGATGTGCTCACACGAGCCCTTCTATCAGCATGGGAAAAAAAATGTGTTGCCATTAGTAAAGAGCGAATGATCGCCTTCTCTTTTCATTAAGTTTTGCTATACCTCCAGGAGTACAACAATAAAACCAGTGAAGATAAACGCCAGGGAGGATGCTGCTATTCTGGCTATGTTGATGTTTACAATACAGAAGCGGACTACCATCCAGAAAACGTTTGTGGACTCGCAAGTAGGTTACTAGAAGGCAGAGTGGGAGCATTTATTATAAACTAGTCAGAGCTTAATTTAGATGACCAGAATCCACGAGACAATGGATATGACTCTGCAAACATCAATAACTTCATTTGTTGAGTCTTGTTTTTCATGTTACTGACAAGAAGGATACCACCGTGAGGAAGTCTGTGACCTGGAGTGAGGGTGGTCATGGTTGTAAACAAAAGCTGGTCAAACCAACACCCATTTATATACTGCTCTTGTGATTTTATAATTATTATATGAGTATTTTATCCATAATAATATTAATATATTACGTGATGACTAAGCACTAAAGTGAGCAGTACAATTTGAATACCTGAATAAAATATCAGCATGCATTTGACCCCGAGTATTACTGGAATTCTTTCCTGTTCAGACGGACACGACCGTCAGAGAATTTTTCCTAAATAATTGCCCCGATAACTTAAGAATGTCCTCATGGAGAAGGGCAGCAATTTTGGATGTAAGGATTGGTGGAAAATGTCCCGCGTGACCCTGGCATAAGTCACCGTTAACTAGATTGGCCAAGACCGATTGTACCAGACCGAGACCTCCTAGGACCTAGATACATAAGGCCCTTTCTCTGTGACGTCACGCGTGACAGTGTTACCAACTCTGCTGTTTACCTGCCCAATATGATTACTTTTGTAGGGTGTGCCGCGGCCAAGATGATGTCGCTACTAGTTTCATTTGGCGCTACTTCTGACGTCAGACCGCGGCGCCAATAATTAACTCAGTATTTTGATTGTTTACTTAGGAAACACAGCCTCTTCTCTTAGTGTATGATTTTTGTACCAAAAATTATAAGATTAACCACTTCAATCCGATGACGCATTTTTCATTTTAATCTTGGTAACTGCAGACGATCTTCTTCAGTTTTGGAGAGACCTCATGCAGTGAAGGGATAACTGAAGACTAAATCAGATCTCTCCAGTTCCAAAAGCCTCTTCAAAGCTGAATAAAATTGTTTGGTAAAAGCAAAAACAAAATCAACGGTGCGTCATTGGCTTCAAGGAATTAAGTACAAAGGAACGCAAACAGCAACAGAACTATTGATCCTTTCGTGGCTGTTTGGTATAAGAAAGGCTATAACAACAAAGCTAATCTGTCAGCTGAAAACAAGGATTGAAAAGCAGTAAGGAGGGATGGGGGGAGGGAGGAATGGAGGAAGAGTGCTTCTCAGAGAGAAGTGGAGGGAAGGTGAAAGACAATAGGTGGAAGGACATGAAGAGGAAAGGAAGGAAAGGAAACTGAGGAAGAGGGTAAAGGAGAGAGGGAGGAGGTAGAAGAAAGAAGGGGAAGAAGAAGGGGTGTGAAGCAAGAAGGTGGTGGAAACATATTAGTGGAGGGGGGAGAATTAGTTGGTGGAGGGAGGGAATGTTGTAGTTTGCAGGTTACATTAGGAAGAAATGTCGAAAACCCTTGTATTTCTTGGCCCTGTTAAAGCATCTGTGGAAGAAAGATTCTTACTGAATTTTTATCATTTTGATTCAAGCATGATTCATATTACTTTATGGTTTTAAAAGGATGGTGAAAAAATGTATATGTTTGTGAGGCTAAAGGTGGCAGGCGTGGTGGCCAAGAAGGTGAACTGATATTGTAAGAAAGTGTGTGAGAAAGAGATGGCAGGCGTGATGGCCAGGAAGGTGGACAGATATGGTAAGAAAGTGTGTGAGAAAGAGATGGCAGGCGTGGTGGCCAGGAAGGTGTACAGACATGGTATGAAAATGTGTGAGAGAAATGCATAAAAGCCAAAGAGGCTAAAGAAGAAACAAGGTTTCATTCTGTGTGGATGAAACTTGTACAGAGAAATGCATAACAAGGATTTGGCGTTCGCTTGTAAACACAACAATCGTCGTATTAACTCTGTCTGTTGGGTAATTATGAAGTTTCTCGTGAAAGGTGTGCATATGAGGGACATTCAGGATTCAGGGGGATTTAATGGCTAGTGAATGAGTGTGTGGCCCATTTCACGTTACTTAAACCACTGTCATGTTTGTTACGTTTCCTTGCTTTCTGAGTCTTACATCACCCCACCTATGGTTAGGAAAAGAAGCGCGGATGATGGTGGCGATAATGTTGATGATGATGATAGAGATGATGATGAAGTAACTGTTATAAGAAGTCAGTATTTGCATGGGTTAAAGGGTATTTCCAAATATTTTATTTCTTGTATCCCTCCAACTGGTTTTCATATAATACAAAAAGGTAAACAAAAGATCCGTCCTGTAAAACGTACCTATTGTCGAGTGAAATTAACGATTAAACAAGGGTCTCTTCTTAAGACTTTGGCCTAGGGCGGCCAGATTCCTTGAGCCGCCACTGTGGAGGGTGGACAACTAATAAATCCGTCCAACAAAGCAGTTTGTCCTTACCATAAATACAGATATCCTTGCATGAAGGTACAACTACAACAGACTTTACTGCACACCATTATGTGTTGATCATCCCAGCCTGGCATACCACAAATCAATGACATGGATATAGATCAAGGCCTGGCATCACCAACACAAACAAGAAGGAGCACTCACAGTGTAATACACGCTGCTTACAATAGGTCCAAGGCCGTACCTTTGACCCTGCTGTGACCTTGACCTTGAGATAAGATGGTATGACTAAGCTGTGTGAGGTGGCTATGGGCACCCCGGTGGCCCATGGACTATATGTAATGGGACTGACGTTTGGGGTGATGGAACTGCTTCTCACTGGACAGAATAGCTTGACCCCAGGCCATCACAATCCGACCCCTGTTTATCCAGCTGTGTTGGCTGTGGCAGTTTGTATTTATCCAGCTGTGTTGGCTGTGGCAGTTTGTATTTATCCACCTGTGTTGGCCAGGGCCGTTCTTAAAACTACACACATCCTGTCAAAAACCTACTCATGACTCGCACACTAAACACATCCTGTCAAAAACCTACTCATGGCTCGCACACTAAACACATCCTGTCAAAAACCTACTCATGACTCGCACACTAAACACATCCTGTCAAAAACCTACTCATGACTCGCACACTAAACACATCCTGTCAAAAACCTACTCATGACTCGCACACTAAACACATCCTGTCAAAAACCTACTCATGACTCGCACACTAAACACATCCTGTCAAAAACCTACTCATGGCTCGCACACTAAGCACATCCTGTCAAAAACCTACTCATGACTCACACACTAAACACATCCTGTCAAAAACCTAATCATGACTCGCACATCCTGTCAAAAACCTACTCATGACTCGCACATTGCCCTGCTAGGGTGACGGGAGAGCGCTACCCCTCCCAGCAAGGCAGCCACCCCGGCGGGGCACGAACTCTCCACTAATAGTGTTCCACTTGGTCTTGGTGTATGCTTGGTAGACTTGTCACCTTTCAGTCGTTTTTTTGCTGGCTCATTTCCAACATCCTTGAGGTGATCAGAGAAGCCCGCAATTGTTGATGCACTGATATGTTTTGTAATATCCTTATATCCTCATTCTCAATGTGCTGATGCGGACGCCGATGCGGATGTTAAATTTATCATTACTGCAGATGCCGATGTTATTTGCACTGCAAATGTGGATGCGGATGCGGAGTTTTTAAAGACGCGGATAATTTGCGTATTCTGAAGCAGATATCCTATACACCTCTACTCCCCACCTCGCGGTCTTAAGTCATGCGCTCGACAACTGAGCCACCCTACTGCCCAAACATGAAGTTCACTCTTTGTCCGGGAACGAATACACAGACACAGGATGCTAAATGTCTAATAAACGTTTAGTGCAATTAATTCAAAAGCTGGAATGAAATAATTTTGACTCAAATGACATGACCATCTCGGATTACTGGGAGTTTACTGGCCAAACTATGCTGGAATGTGTGTGTGTGTGTGTGTGTGTGTGTGTGTGTGTGTGTGTGTGTGTGTGTGTTTATGTATTTGAGTGTATCTGTGTGTATGTAAGTATTTATGTGTGTGTGTGTGTGTGTGTGTGTGTGTTTATGTATTTGAGTGTATCTGTGTGTGTGTAAGTATTAATGTGTGTGTGTGTGTGTGCGTGTGTGTGTATGTGTGTGTATATATATATATATATGTATGTGTGTATGTATATATATGTATGTGTGTTTATGTCTGTATGTGTGTGTGTGTGTGTGTGTGTGTGTATTTGTGTGTGTATATGTATATGTGTGTTTATGTGTGTATGTGTGTGCCTGTGTCTGTGTGTGGCGCGACGTGGGCTGTAAACAAGCTGTGCAGAGGAGCTTTGTTATTTTCAAGCGCCTACAGTGACCAGGATCCTCGTGCAAAATCCTGAGGTGGTCTCAAAGCTCCGTGAGTTGTGCAGGATTAAGTAGTCAAGTTTTGGGGTCTTGAGTATAGCTGGATTTAGTCGCTGTAGCCTTATAAGTGAAATACTCAGGCTATACCCTCCCTTCGACCCTGATCCTGGCTTCTGCGCATGCGCAGTAAGGCGCCGTGACGTACAGTACTCACTGCACGTCCCCTGCCCCCTGCTTACCTCACCTTCCCACCTCGGCCCCAAGCACCAAACAGCTATTTACCGCCGATATGGCGAGGAGTTTGGCCGAGTTGATGAAGATGCAGCGGAATCAGCTGGCAAGAATTAATAAAGAAGAGCTGATAGAGACGATACTAGCTGCTCAAGAGGGGGATGAAACACCCGTATTGAGGACGCTTGATGAGAAGTTGAATGCAGTTATGGCAGAAGTGGCTGAGCTCAAGAAAGTGATAACATCACCTGAGAGTTTTGTCGCCAAGAAGTTCGCCGAACTGCATGACAGAATTGATAAGCAGGCAGAGATAATCTCGAAGCAGCAACGTTTTTTAGAGATGCTGGATCGGAAGGAGCGGGAGATGAACATCGTCGTTCTGGGACTGCCGGACGAGGGTGAGGCGCTGGATGGTGCTGTCACGGACGCAGACAAGTTGGAGCGAGTGTGGGAGAAGGTGGGCGTGGCCGGTGTGGAGTGTCAACATCGGAGGCTGACGGAAGGAGGCGCAACAGACCCCTGCTGCTTAAGGTTCGGGACAAGGAGATGCGGTCACGGATCCTCGCTAATGCCAAAAATCTCAAGACTGCCGGGGAGAAATGCTCTAAGATTTACGTTACGAAGGACGTCCATCCGGGCGTGAGGAAGGAGTGGCAGCGACTACGCGAGGCGTAGGCGAGGGAAAAGGAGCGGGCGGATAATGTAGGATGTGATATCAGGCTGGACACACGGAGCGCAAGCTCTACCGCGATGGTGAAGTCATAGACACTTGGAACCTGCAGTTTTTGTATAAAGACAACAGTGTGCTGAAAGTATTTAGATAGTATCATGGAACGTTAATGGCGTATACACAAAGCTAGAAAAAGTCAACGTGGATCGTATGTTGCTTGTTAAAACCACCCTATCCGTCCATCTGCCTGGGTTCGTGTTCTGCCGTGGGAAAACAGTGGGCACTGTGGACCGAGGTGGTACTGTGGTGCTAGTCAAAAACCATTTCAGCAATTTTGTTCATAAAATTGATTTAAGTATAGGTGATCAAGTATGGTTGCAACTTAGCATTTTTGAACATGTCTTGTTTGGTTTCTGCTATCCCCCCCCCCCCGTGTGACTCCCAGTACTACTCCCTTGATGCTTTTCCTTCGATCCAGGAAAAGATAATGTCTAATCATATGAGGAATGGCTATGTGATTATGGGCGACATGAATGCCAGGTTTGGGAAGGCTGTGAGAGACTTGGCAACGATGTATGAGTTGCCAGGTATGAATATTTCTTACCCCATCATTGAAGATGACGCTGGTCTAATGAACGGTAATGCGGGATTTTTATCATCAATGTGTCTGGACAATGAGCTACTTGTGCTGAATAATCTTAAAACTCAACATAAACACTAGTAAGCCTTATCGGAAGCGTGACACACGGGTGTCAGAGTTAGACACATGTATTGCGTCTCCCTGTTTAGTAGAACATATTCACGACTTTGTGGGCATTAAGTGAGTAGATCTTCCCTCCGACCACGCCCCCATCAGTATATCTATGAGCAATCCAGGGACGCATTTGGACAACGTTTTGGCCAGGGCTGATCATGCGGTGTTGTATGGCAGTGCTGCGAGGTGTGGTGTGGCAAGGAAACCTGTGAGGTTTGCTAACATAAATAAGCAAAAGTTTGCTGTTAATATTGCATGTACGGATATTCCTGACGTGGATAATGATATCAATGCCTTTGCTAAGAATGTGTCAGACACACTGTAAGAGTGCTCTGAGAGCAGCAGGAGTACAGTAATGGCAGGTTAAGTCAGGGTGATACACACTTGAGTAGATGGGAGAGGCTGTTGGGTGATGCTGATGATGCTAGAGTGTGGAAAGCCATTAGCTGGAAAGGGGACTTCGAGACGTCCAGGTGTAATATGGCAAATCTCCCAAGCGATGAGGATTTTAAGTTCCATTTTGAGAGCGTGCTGAACCCCACCCCTGCCCCACCGTCCTTGCACATCAGCACCGATGTGACGATACCGGTGCTGGATGGTCCCATCTCGCCCTGAGAGGTGGAATGTCAGGTTAAGAAAATGAAAGTGGACAAAGCTTGCGGGTCAGATGGGCTCACCCCTGGTGTCCTCACGATCTTGCCAGCCCAGTGGCTGTTAACCATTACCACATTATTTAACGCGGTCTTTATGCCTGGCATGTACCCTGTGTCGTGGGTGAGGGCTATGATTTTTACTGTTTTTAAGAGAGGAAGCAGATCTGATGTTAATAATTACAGGGGTATTAGCGTCATTAATTCTCTTGCTAAGTTATTTGATATGGTTCTTTGCAACAGACTAAATCTGTGGTTCCGCCCATTCCGTGAGCAGACGGGAACCCAGAACAACCGCCGGTGTATTGAGCACATCGTCGCATTACGTCTTCACACGGACATGGCGCGGCGGAAAAAGTGTAAACTATTTGTAACCTTTGTTGGGTTTAGTAAAGCCTATGATTTGGTCCCTCGTAACAAACTATTTATGATCTTAAAGCGTATGGATTGTGGGTTGGTAATGTTGGGTGCATTGGTGGCTGTGTATAGTGTCACGGAGTCGGTGATAGGGGGAGCCGTCATGACTGCCACACTTGGGGTCCGGCAGGGCTCACCCACGTCTTGCCTCCTCTTCATAGTGTTTAGGATTGAGCTCATTAGGATGCTTAAGCAGAGGCGCGTGCCTGACGGGTTCCCGGTGTCGTATGCACGGAGTGACTTATGCTGGAAGTCACCGTTCCGCTCAGTGCGCATGCGCCGAGTGGCCGTTTAGCTTCTGTTTTGAATGTATCCGCATGTTATCCCAAATTTTGTGCCATTTATCAACAACATTGTATGAAATACATGTGTCAGGAAGATAGTTGGATGTCTTATCGACCTGTAGGTAACTATAGGTCGATATATGGATATATATAATTAAAGATATATGTGTATGTTACAGGCAGATCATCAAATTACTCATTTCGTGAATTAACAAATTTAAGTTTATTTAGGTTAGGTTGATCTAGGATAAGGTTAGGTTAGGTTTGGTAAAGTTTGGTTAGTTTAGGCTTAATAGAGAAGGGAACGGTAACTTGCAGCATAAAGTCACTCCGTGCATATGACACCAGGCTGGCTCCATACACTAGTTTTAATGGATGATACAGTATTGTTATCCACGACCAGGGGGAGGGCATGATGAACAAACTTAGGATATTGCAAACCTTTTGTAAAGATCATGGCATGATTATCAATGAATCAAAGACGAAGTTTTTGTCATTAGCGGCACAGAGGAGGAGGCGGTGCCGTTGCGGGTGGATGGGCTAGTTATTGCCCTCTGCACTTCATACGTGTACCTGGGGTCGCCCTTCACCAGCGACGGATCTGCCTCGTCCGCGCTTAAGTTACATGCAAAGAACAAATTATGTCACGTGCTCAAGATCGTATCGTTTGTTAGAAAGAATAATGACGTGCCTTTTGTGGTGAAGCGAAGGGTATTCGATGCGGAGTTAATGTCTTCGTTACTTTATGGCTGCGAGTCATGGGTGGGAGCCGACCTAAAACCTATCATTAAGCTTTATAATTGGGCCCTTAAGCAACTCTTGGGAGTGAGAAAGGCTACCCCGAATGATGTTTGTTATGCCGAGGTAGGATACCCTTCGTTACCCGACTTGGTTAGATTTAAGCAACATAAATTTTACTCCAAAATGGTATCAGAGAGATCCAGTCTGACAGACGATCCCTTGATTTTTGCCATTGATATTGTCACTAGAGGTAATACTGGGATGAGCAGGACGATTAGAGGCTTCATAGATACGAACGTGCCAGATATGAGTGCTCTCATGCAGACTGTGTATGCACGTATCACAGCGTCCAGTGGTTCAAGGTGTGCAGTGTACCGTAGCTTGAACCCCAACTTTACGCTCCACAGTATATACAAGGACCGTCATACGGTGAACGATCGCTTTAGAATGGCTTTCACCCGTTTCCGTGTGCCGGGTCACGGTTTGTGTATTGAGACTGGACGATGGAATAGGCGGGGACGGAGTCGTTTACCACCGAAAGAGCGTCTGTATGTATGTGGAGAGGTTCTGAGAGGCGCGTTGTGGAGAGTTGTCCTGTCACGAGCGATATTAAGCAAAATGCAGGCTTAACTTGCGTAGAAGAGCTCGTCAGTGGCAAGTACGCAAATGATGTTGCATGTAAAATTGTTGACGACATTCTTAAATTATATCCATAGAGCGTGCGTATATTTGTTGGTTCCTGCCATCATGATGACCGACCATTTTCATTTTCTTTCTTTCTTGTTCAAGTTATTTTGTGCACTGCAGAATGTATTTTCGTTTTAATAGTTCACATTTTATTTACTATATATGTTGATATATTTTTTTCTTATTGTAAAGGCAAATGTAACTGTGGTCAATAAAATATCTATCTGTCTATCTATCTGTGTGAGTGTGTGTGTGTGTGTGTGTGTGTGTGTGTGTGTGGACACATTTCCAAACCACCCAGGAGGTAGTGTCAGGGCTCGTTTTTTTTTTTTTGTGGTGTCCCCGCCATGAGCTGGTGTGTGTGTGTGTGTGTGTGGACACATTTCCAAGCCACCCAGGAGGTAGTGTCAGGGCTCGTTTTTTTTTCAAGTGGTGTCCCCGCCATGAGCTGGTCAGGCAGGCCTAATCCACCAGTACACAGAGGGCAGGTGTTAGTGTGGGGGGGTGGGGGTGATACTGAATTAGTGTAGATGAAATACAATTGTAGTGTCGTGTACAGGTAAGACAGTGAACTCAGTCATCTAGCTCGGAAAGGACCAACCCATCACTGGTTACAGAAAGTTTATTAAACCTAATAATAAGTTGCATACCAAAGACATTATATGTAGTTGGGTCCTCTTCTATAAAAATGCCCACAGTATCAACCACAGCTGAGCCAACCATTATGGTTACACCCGGACAATAGCGAGTAATTTCCTTCACACCGGCCAACCCTTCCGACCTTCGTGGATAGTACAAGTCCACAATCTCCAGTCCACACCGTCGCGCCTCCTCTTCAGTAATGTAATTGTATGTTCCGCCGGTATCCAGGAGGCCGGTCACTTGTACTCCATTAATGGTATATGTGACCATTTGAGCTTGTACTGGTTCCGGCAGGTCATCAGTCATTACAAAGTCTAGAGTTGGTAGGGGGTCAGAATCCTGTGGCTTTAAGGGAAAGAAGTTCCGTAGACAACACTGGTAATTCACCAACACATCCCTTCCCAACAGCGGTATAGTGGGACCATCTTCACCCACAAAAACATAGGGGTAAATAGTGATCATTTCTCCACTGACGGTCTTACACTGGAACTCAGTGTTACCCAAGCTTCCCACTATCACCTCTGGAGAGTCTGGATCAGCCGGTCCCAAACTCTCCAGCAGACCACACTGCTTGACCAGCGACAAAGGTAACACTGTGGTGTCCACGCCTGAGTCAATCAGCATCCGGAATGTGTGGTCCCCAACTTGCATCTCCACAAACGGCATTATTGGGTCCATGTGCCCCTCCGGCCCATAAAGGACTTCGACAGAAAACATTGTAAACTACTAATGTATTATACTATATAAAGCTTTAAGCGTATTAACTGTACAAACTTTAGCCTTTGAACAACGTTAATAGGAATAACACGGGGTTATCACCTGAGCGTGCACTCACTGCAACACACACTCGAATAATGACCCTCATGGACTCATCCGCGACCTTTTATAACCTGGCAGCTGGTGAGAATAATTATTTGATTATGTAAACCTAACAGTGTGAATAACTATTTCACTATTCTCACCAATATCTAATATGTTTTATTATTTTTATAACAAATTATTAATGTATATAAAAAATGAAAATGATCACATTAAATCAAAAGGAAAAGAAAATTATTATAATTATACCTATCGGTTATCGGCAAGTGAACGGGGATTAAAAAAAATATCTAACGAAATTCAAATTGCATTTCATCTATTTGGCTTCATTATGTTTCAGGCATTTTAAAGTAATGGATATTTACCAAATCTGTTGTATTCTGGTTCAACTTTGGTGTGGATTACTGTTGGCTTACATAGGTATTTTAGTTCATTTATTATTATTATTTTTTTTGTGTGTGTCTGTGTATGCCTCTGCCCATCCACTTAATACCAGAATAAAATGGAAGTGAAGCTGATTATTTTAATTTGTACGCCAAACATTAACCCAGAAAGCAGCAGTCAGCCAACTACTGTAATAATATTGGTAAATATCGTTTCAACTCAAAAATTCAAATAACATTTTTATTTATTTGTTTTCACGCAGAATTAGGGGGATCTTCTCTATTAATTTTCCGGCGCAAATACTTCGTTTAGCACTTAATTGTAATCATATCATACATGCGATGACGGATGAAAGTATGGGAGCTGCAGAATCCACAGGGATGGATCCAGTGGATGGATCCAGAACTATTTTTGAGGTATTGCCCATATCACTTTCTAGTGTAATAAATGTTGTTGCCTTATTTGAAATTTTGGCCACGACGCGCATCCCGATGCTCTTTGGTTTGTTTAGGTTAGCAGACAGGCGGCCTCGGTGGCAAGAAGAATGAAACTCTACACTTTTTTGTTTTTGTGCCCCACACCGATGTGTCTGCCAGCATAATTGTGGTTGTGGCAAGAACCACACAATATGGTGGCAACGGTGGCGGAAGTGGAGCAGTACAAACGCCACTGGAGGTCCGAGGTACTGGCTGGAGAGGTAAAGGCGCCTGTTCCCTGGTCTAAATGAAATGGCGGCTTCCGTTAAACCAAAAGAAATAGACTAGTTCACAAAAGAAACACTGTGATGTTTGTGGAAAAACTGCAGCATTATCCTCGTCAGCGCCTATATAAACTGCAGCAGTAAATACTGCACAGATGTGAAAAGCGCAACAGTGAATGTGGAGTAGGCCTATGCCACAAGGTGAAAGAACGATTATGCAGTGAACTGTGTAAGAAATGGTTGCAAGCACGGTGTGACAAAGTGCCGCTTGAATTATACAAAGTTTTACCAACTTTTGAAGAGCTTATGTGGTTCAGTAGAAGGTGTACAGCACAAGTGACCGATTATTTGTCTACCTGTAGCCAGACGCCTTAATCCCGTAAGTGGTGGCCGTTTGTCTTTGAGGTGGTGGTTTTACGGGGCTAATTATGCAGAGGGATTTACGAAGGCTGAGGCAAAAACTGAGGAGTTTGAAGGTGCAGCACAAAAGAACAAGGATGATTTAATGAAATGAGTGACATACACAGCAATAAAAAACGTTTTTGAGAAGATAAACAAGGAAGAATAATGTAGTGATGTTTAAGTGACTGTGAAGAAGACACTGCCACAAAGAGAAAGGGAAGGGACAGAAATGTAATGATATAATTCAGAACAGCTTAGGGTTGGAGGACATGGAGTTGGAGAAAGTGATAAGATTGGAAAAGAAACCTGGCAACAAGACTACACCTGTGCTTGTGAAAATGAAAAATGAATGACAAAACTAGTAACAGGGCGTGCAAAAAAGTTCAGAAACGAAATTGATTCAGTGAAAAGTAAAACAGATATATCACCGTACTTAACGAAGAAGGAAAGCGATCAAAATGATCGTATGAAACAAGAACTGATGAAAAAATGTTGAAATTACGTATAATTTGGAGATGTAAATTGACTTAAAGAATGGAAGGTATAACTTTAGAAGTAACCAACGTTACCAATTTTCATTATATTACGTCCCTGAACTATTCTAACTAAGACTTACCCTTTAAGCCTAGTTTCAGTTGGGGGAGCAAATTTTGTAGGGATAGTCATATAGTGACTTAGGTTAGGCTGTCGCTCAGTAACGGATGAATGTTGCGCCATATTGGCAGGTGCAGGCGTGTGCATTCGGTCTATCGGCCATATTACAAGTCAGACCCGATCACCTTCGGGAGGGAAGGTTATGGTGTGGTTGTATTACTAGTCATCGTTTTCCCGATGAATTGTTGGAACCTTCGTGTGCGTATCGTCGGGAGGCCCCCCCCACCCGAAGGTGACTTCCCGAAGTAAAAAAGTAGTGTTATTTTTATCTGTTATGTAAACAAGACGAAATTGTTGCAATCCCATTTATTAGAAAAAATAATGATTAACCAATGGATCAACAAATAACCATCGGGAAGGAAGTATTTATTATATTTGAAGAATATGTGGATACCCATGAAAATGTACGACCATAACAACAATTCCTCCACCCGAATGGCGTACATATTTGAATAAGACAACCTTCTTAGCGTAATTTGAAGGCATATTGTAACATCTACTGTTTACCTGCATCATTTTTATATGGCAGTACTTCATCTGACAGTGCACTTTCAACATTAATACCATCAGGATATCTTGGGTTCTGGTCGAGATTGAGGCATTAAACGCTGATGTCACGTCTTCCCATGCCTTCTTCTTCTTCTCCAGGGCAGCAGCTCCTGTCGACCTGCCCTAGACTATTTCTTCTTTTCCTTTATCAATTTCAATAGCTATTCTTTCAGCAGCCGACAGAGGAACTGCTTTATCACCTCCCATCTTGGCGTTTCTATGGTGACCCACATTGCCAACTGTACATATGATGCAGTCGCTGTTATAACAACGTTCTGCTACATAAAAACCCATTATTGGGATTAATAATGAAGTTTATATGTCTGTTGAAAAGTATACATCAATATAAAGGCAAATAACACTCCTTCCAATCGTTTTTATTCACTTTATTCACTATTAGCTTGCATAGGTTGGTACACCACAAGGGATCGTCGGGAGAGCGCGTGTTTTGATGTGCGTCGGGATGCCTTGTAATACCACTTTCACTATCCCGATCAACTATCACGATAACGATCGCCTTCGGGTCCGATGACGATCGGGTCTGACTTGTAATACGGCCGTATGTCAGGCTCTAGATCAGGCCTAGGTTAGGTTAGGTTAGGTTAGTTTGGGTTAGTTTAATGCAAAATAGTGTATTTTTAATTAATCGATCTTGATTTTGGGGGATAAACCCACTTTTGGAAATCTTACTCAAAATTCCAAAAGGGGGATTTCCCCCCCAAAATGAGGGTCAAAACTAATTAAAGCACAGTATTTTGCATTGGAAACCATAAAAAAAATAATAAAAGAAAACGTTGGTTACTTCTAAAAATTTACCGAATGGAAGAAACTACAGGATGGCAATTGCAGGAAGTACTGATGGATGGACAGAAAATAGCAGTAAAAATCAACGTTTTGGTACTGTAGGTAATGTAAATTGTGAAGAAAAATATGTAAAATTTAAGTTAATAAATGCACAAGGGTTAACATGTATAAATACATGAGTTGGAAACAGTAATTAGTGAGTGATATATTTTGCGTCACTAAAACACAGTTGAAAATAGATAAAGATAAATGAAAATATGTGTAAGATAGACAGTATGAAAAGATTTAAAGATGAAAAAGGAGGAGGTCTTATTGTGTATGAAAAGTGGTCCTTTTAGTTTGGAAAATATCAGTTCAGGAAACAGAGATCTGTTGCTTGGTAATGTAAAACTGAGGAAGCACCTGTAGAAATAATTTTAGTTCCTTATCAGTTGTGGATGCAATTTAGTAGTAGTCTAAGCAAATAGAAAATGGTAATATTGTTGAAAGAAAAGAGGATGATACATGTATTATTAGATGATATGATTGGATATGTTGGCTTTAGTGCTGAATAGTAATTGAATGAAAAAGGTAAATCAATAGATAGAAAAACATACTGTATATAAGTTGAGTATATTAAATGGCAGACTAATTAGTGAAGGATATAACGGGGAAGAGGAGTGCAGAAGAATATGACACTGTAGTAGTGAATGAGAAAATGTATGACATTTAAAGAAATTAAAGAAAATCCCTACGTGTCAAGTGGGGTTGGTGGAGGATTAGTGCCCCTCCCTGTAAAACAATTAACTCTAAGCCCTTGGCCACCCCGTTTGGGATACATGGCGTCTGGCAATGAAAGAATGAATGAAAAGAAAAACAAAATATACTACATAGATCATAACCTTATTAAGTTAACAATATAAAGAACAAAGGAAAATGTTAAGAACAAAAAATAACCCCAAGAAAATATACCAGAAGTACAAAGGCACTGGAGGATTATGTTCACTATTTGGAAGGTGAGATAAAGGCAGAAAACAGTGTTGAAATTGTAGAACTGATGAATAATCTGATTAAAGGAGACAGACAAAGCCCTCCTAAGAGTGTATAGTAGAATAATAAATGTATGTAATGGAATGAAAGAACCACCATGGATAAATACTGTAAATGATGACAAGGAAATTACTTTAAGAAACAGCTGCAACAGGAGAACGAGGGCAAACTCAGAAGACAAAATAACAGTATCATCGGTATGTGGACCAAAGGTGAAAGGTACATTAGATGATTAAAGACGAAATTTGGAAACATGAAAATAACAAATGAGGTCAAAGAATGTAAAACAAAAGGAAAGGATATCAGAAAACATAAGTGAAGGACAAGTATTAAAAGTATGAATGAAACTTCCAGTTTATGATGATGATAGTTGATATGTGACGAAGCAGGAATGTTGAGGAATACTGGTGGTAAATATACCAAAAACAAGACAATAGAATATGTGAAAGAACACAGAGAGAAGACAAAAGTATGAAACTTATGAAATTCTCAGAGTATTATAATCGAAACCGAAGTGACCTCCGGAAGAAATGTTGATAATCACGATCCCTGAAGGTGATGCATACACCCAACTACATGCGTATTTTAAAAATGCTCTGGCTGAGTTGGAATATGAAATATCAGGAGGACCGGACGAGTTTAAACCAGAATTTTATAAAGCCCTGCTAAATAGCGAAGATTTCATGAAAAAGTAATGAATTATTATAACAGAATCTTAAGTCCAAATTCAGGTTTCTGTTTTAAACCCTGGCTTACTGCATAATCCCACATCACAGGTATTCAAAACGAAGTTTTGAGCCGTTAAGGCCGATTTAATCAATCCACAGTTTACACCGCCTCGAGGGGGTGGACTGACGGGAGATCGAGACTGGCAGGTGGCAACATGAATACGAGATTATTCTTTCCATAGATTTCTACAGATTGAAGAGTTTGTAGAGAGGAGACTATTGGCTGAAATGTGCGATAATGCCCTTAAATAGATACATAAGTAAAGTCGGCTGCAGTATTGTTACTCCCTACCATCCTTCTCTCGCTCATGTAGCAACGGCGCAGTGCTTGTGTGGGTAGGAGGCACACAGCAGAGATTTTTCTTAAGTAGTTTGATGCAATAAATCGGCATATTAACATGCGGTTGAATGATCCAGAGAGGATATAATATGGAATCTCTATGAGGGTATGTGGTGTTACTTGCAGTATATACTGCCTTTGAAGAAGGAAGTGGTGGCGGGGTGGATGGGGTGGGGCGATAGAGGTGGAGTAAGGGAAGGTAGAACGGGAAGTGAACTGCGGAGGTGTTGACGCACCGAAGCAGCGTGAGTGGGAGAGGAGGGGAAAGGGAATGAAGATGTCCCACGGTTCAACTGGGTTGTTGTGGGTAATAGTGATATTATCCCATCTCGCTTCGATCATTGTCTTACATGCCTCTAGGGAGAAAAAAGTGGCAGCTTGTGGGGACATCCAGGTCCTAAATTCTCCAAAGGCCTTAGTAGTCATAACCTATAGGGTGTTCGTGTCCTTGCAGTTCAGAAGTTGTCTCACTTGGGCCTGACATCCCAGCTTGTACTTTATTTTTACTTTAACACTATTTGTCCTGAGAGATGCCATCAACGGAACTACTTTAGACTACAAGGCCAACGTTTTCAGAGGGGATACAATTAATATGAGTGGTAAGGAGAGGGAAGGGGTGAGGCAGTGGAGGGATGGGAGATGGAGACGGGTGAAATCAAGGGAAGGCTGAGGATGGGGGGTGGGGGGAGAGAACCAGTACTTGGCCGTTGCCACGGTAGTGAGAACGGAATGGCAGGGGGTAAACCCACTGTACGTACGTAAGTAGGTATGTACAGTACCATACATGCAGTCTGACGTACTGGGCCGTCATTCTAAGCACAGTATGCTTCACAGTGTCTCTTCCTCAGCAATGTATTTTGTGTATTAGGTTATATCTTAACTTTCCCTTGTATACTGTTATTATTGGTGTATTGCTGGCAGACATTACATCAATAAAGTATTAATGGATACTGTGGTGTACACAGTATGCAGAAAAATGGCTACAGAGGAAGTATTACAATAATCACCAAAGCCACGTTGAATACGACTGTTTGACAGGAAGCTTTTTACTACCTACTCCTTTGGTCTTAACTTTAAGTATTACATCTTAATAATGTCATGTATAGTATTTGCATCATTTAACACTGTCATGGTCCCGGAAAGGGCTCCCTTCCTGTGGTGGCACCAATATAACCGAGCGGCTCCTCTACCCGGGTATGTAAATGTCCATGAGCTGCTTTCCTATCCCACGAAGAGAAATGTTAGACTTCAGGGGAAAGTCAACTTCATTCTGCAGTACACCAGATTTACATCTACATGCACGTAATTAACAAAAGAATCAGCGTGACATTAACTGAATTAAACCGATAAAGAAGAGATGGCAGATGTCTGGCTTGTTTATTTGTGTGTGGTAGTGTACAGTGTAGTACTCTGATGTGTGTAGTACTCTGATGTGTTGTTAATTAGTAGTGTGGTAGTGTATAGTGTAGTACTCTGATGTGTTGTTAATTAGTAGTGTGGTAGTGTACAGTGTAGTACTCTGATGTTAATTAGTAGTGTGGTAGTGTACAGTGTAGTACTCTGATGTGTTGTTAATTAGTAGTGTGGTAGTGTACAGTGTAGTACTCTGATGTGTTGTTAATTAGTAGTGTGGTAGTGTACGGTGTAGTACTCTGATGTGTTGTTAATTAGTAGTGTGGTAGTGTACAGTGTAGTACTCTGATGTGTTGTTAATTAGTAGTGTGGTAGTGTACAGTGTAGTACTGTGATGTGCAGTCAGTGCGGTGGCACAGTCTCCCTGTAATTCCTGCACACATGTACATTATAGTATAAGGTTTTATGCTATACCTAATGTCAAAGCGTTGGTGCTGATTCCTCAGGACTAAGCCAGTCTATAGTGTTGGGAAGCACCTAAGTGAGTTATGTGATTGAGAAAAATTGTTAATCCTAGAACGTTGCGAGAGATAGACGATACCATTCAAGGATATAGTCCCATCAGTGGATTTCCAAGGATCACTGGTACCAGTGATGGGGTCTATATTCCCAGCAAGACACCAGCTGAGAATGAACATAATTAGGTTTATTAACAGGGAAAACAAATCCTTTAGTGTCATGACAGATTAATAGTTCGTCACTTGAAAAGTTGGATGTTTCTTGCTGGCAGGTTCTGTACAGCTGGGAGTATTTCTTTCCCTTTTCATGTTGTCTTTTGCTAAAAGAAATAGTAAGATTATTGCAGACTTCCCTACACTAGCTGACGTACGCGCTGTTTACATTAAGGAGCCAAACACCCGATACGAGGGAATGTTTCGTGATGGGTTGATTGTGCCAAAGGTCCACTTGTAAGAGCCTGTCACCGGCGGAGTGGAAATCAGCTGGTGTGGCAGAGGAGAGGCGGCGCAATTTACCAACAGGGTAAAGCCTTAGCCAATTCCAGGATATATATAAACAATAGCAAAAGCACTGAAATTCTTTCAGATATGCTCACATGAACCCTATCACAGCAAGGAAAAAAAAAAGTTTTACCATAAGAGAAGGGCGAATGATCGCCTTTATTATTAAGTTTTACTGATACCTGCACGAGTACAACAATAAATGGGAAGATGAACACCAGCGAGGATGCTGCTATTCTGGCTATGTTGATGTTTACAATACAGAAGCGGACTACTATCCATAAAACGTTTGTGGACTCACAAGTAGGTTACTAGAAGGCAGAGTGAGAGCATTTATTATAAATTAGAGCTTAATTTAGATGAGCAGAATCCACGAGACAATGGATATAACTCTGCAAACTTCAATAGCTTCATTTGTTGAGTCTTGTTTTTCATGTTACTGACAAGAAGGATACCACCGTGAGGAAGTCTGTGACCTGGAGTGAGAGTGGTCATGGTTGTAAACAAAAGCTGGTCAAACCAACACCCATTTATATACTGCTCTTGTGATTTTATAATTATTGTATGAGTATTTTATCCATAATAATATTAATATATTACGTGATAATTAAGCATAAAAATGAGCATTACAATTTGCATACCTGAATAAAATATCAGCATGCATTTGACCCTGATTATTGCTGGAATTCTTTCCTGTTCAGACGGACACGACCGTCAGAGAATTTTTCCTAAATAATTGCCCCGATAACTTAAGAATGTCCTCATGGAGAAGGGCAGCAATTTTGGATGTAAGGATTGGTGGAAAATGTCCTGCGTGACCATGGCATAAGTCACCGTTAACTAGATTGGCCAAGACCGATTATACCAGACCAAGACCTCCTAGATACATAAGGCCCTTTCTCTGTGACGTCACGCGTGACAGTGTTACCAACTCTGCTGTTTACCTGCCCAATATGATTACTTTTGAAGGGTGTGCCGCGGCCAAGATGATGTCGCTACTTGTTTCATTTGGCGCTACTTCTGACGTCAGACCGCGGCGCCAATAATTAACTCAGTATTTTGATTGTTTACTTAGGAAACACGGCCTCTTCTCTTCGTGTATGATTTTTGTACCTACAAAGTATGAGAGGAGTAGACTGTAGTACCAGTCGAGCAGGGCAGTACTCACGAGGTGGATGGAAAGCTGATGACAGGGAGTGCTGGAGCTCCCGTTTCATCAGTCCTCAGGACTAGTTCCTGACCACCCCCCTTTGCTGAACTTTTTCAGTGTCTCAGTTACACAGAGAGTAGGCCAGCATGCTCTCCAGTACAAATTTCTCTAACCATCTACACCAAACTTCAAGCACAGTACACTTCCTTTTCCAAAATTCAAAAAATGGCGTCTCATCACCAAGCTTCGGAGTCCCCTGGGGGGGGGGGCATAAATGCCCCCACCATCCACCCCTCTCCCGGTGACGACTCGAGGTGCCTGGAACCACTGTCTGACTCTCTTCTTCATTTCTGCAACATTCGCGGCCTTTCCTCTAACTTTCGCTCTTGAGCACCACCTCTCGTCCTCTAAACCTCACCTCCTTTTTCTAACTGAGACTCAGCTGTCTGAGGCAACTGACAGCAAACCCTTTTCTGTATCCTCCTACTTTCTCTATACTCATTTCAAAGCCAAAGGTGGCTGTTGTGTATATATACGCAACGACTTATCTTGCTCTCGTGTTCCTGAACTCGATTCTTCTGAATTCTCTACACTCTGGCTTCGGCTTCCCTGTCATTCTCTGACTAAATATATCTGTGCTGTTTACTTATCCCCTAATTCTACTGACTATCAAAAATTCTTCGACTATCTTACTTCTACGATGGAACACATTCTATCCATTTCTCCTTTCTCTGAAATCTCCATTCTAGGAGATTTCAATGTTCACCACCACCTTTGGCTCTCCTCTCCTTTCACTGATCCACCTGGTCAACAAGCCTACATCTTTTCTATCCTTAATGACCTAGAGCAGCTTGTACAGCACCCTACCCATATCCCAGACCACCTTGGAGAGAGCTCCAACATACTTGACTTCTTCCTCACAACTAATCCTTCTGCTTACTCTGTTAATCTTTTCTCTCCGTTGGGCTCCTCCGATCACAACCTTATCACCTTAACCTGTCCTATCACTCCGGTATGGCCTGTGGACCCTCCAGGGAAACGTCGTCTGTGGCATTTTGGAGCCGCGGACTGGGAGGCCCTCAGGCAGTACTTCTTTGATTTTCCCTGGAATGATTATTGCTTCCATGGCCGTGAGCCATCTGAGTGTGCCTTGCGCATTACGGAGGTTATTTTCTCGGGCATGGAAGCATACATTCCTTTCTCATATCCTTTGACTAAAGCAAGAAAGCCTTCTGTTTAATCACGCTTGTTCTAATGCTGTCCGCAACAACGAGAGGGCCTACAAAAGGTACCGGAGCCAACCCACTCCTGAATCACATCATCTTTACGTTTCTGCCTGGAATCGTGCTAAGTCTGTTCTTCGCTCTGCTAAAAATAATTTCATCCATACTAAATCCCAACTCTCCAACTTGAATTCTTCCCGCTCCTTCTGGCACCTTGCCAAAAACCTTTCTAACAACTTTACCTCATCATCCTTCCCTCCTCTTTTCTACTCTGATGGTTCTGTAGCTATTTCTTCTACTGATAAAACAGATCTCTTCGCACAGACTTTCTCCTCCAATTCCACCTTAGACGATTCCAGTGCTGTTCCTCCATCACTTCCCCCCTCTGACTTCCTCATGGCTGACATTAAAATTTCTTCAGCTGATGTATTTTCTGCCATCACTGGCCTCAGTACTAACAAGGCATGTGGGCCTGATGGGGTCCCTCCTGTTGTTCTCAAGAACTGTGCTTCTGTGCTTACACCCTGCCTAGGCAAACTCTTTCGCCTTTGTCTGTCAACTTGTACCTTTCCTTCTTGCTGGAAGTTTGCTCTCATTCAGCCAGTCCCAAAGAAGGGTGACCACTCCTAACCCTTCAACTATCGTCCAATTGCTTTAACGTCCTGTATTTCAAAAGTTTTTGAGTCAATTCTCAATAGAAAAATTTTAAGGGATCTTTCCTATCACAACCTCCTTTCTGATCGTCAGTATGGGTTCCGTCAGGGATGCTCCACTGGCGATCTTCTCACCTACCTTTCAGACTCCTGGTCATCCTCCTTTCGGGACTTTGGCGAAAGCTTTGCCATTGCACTTGACATCTCAAAGGCTTTCGATCGAGTCTGGCATAAATCTATAATTTCCAAACTGCCCTCCTACGGTTTCTATCCTTCTATCTGTGCCTTCATCGCTATCTTCCTTTCTGGTCGTTCTATAGCCGCTGTTGTAGACGGCCATCGTTCTTCTCCTAGATCTATCAACAGTGGTGTTCCTCAGGGCTCTGTCCTATCACCAACTCTCTTTTATTCATCAATGATCTTCTAAGCTGTACATCTAACCCTATCCACTCATACGCTGATGACTCCACCCTTCACCTTTCCATTCGGTTCCCGCAAAGCCCATCTCAACAGTTACTTCAACAAACAAGGGATGAGGCTATGGCACACCTAATGTCTGACTTGGCTCGTATCTCTGACTGGGGTAAAAATAATATGGTTGTTTTTAATGCATCTAAGACTCAGTTCTTACACCAATCAACCCGACAGAATCTTCCACAGGTATACCCACTAATGTTTAATAATATTCAGCTTAGTCCTGCATCATCCTTGAACATGCTTGGGGTTTCATTTACTCGAGACTTATCTTGGAAAGATCATATTACATCTCTTGTAAAATCTGCTTCCAAGAGATTAGGTGGGCTAAGCCGACTCCGTTCCTTCTTTACCCCTGCACAATTGTTGACTCTATACAGGGGTTTTATCCGCCCCTGTGTGGAGTACAACTCTCATGTGTGGGGAGGTTCCCCACATACAGCTCTTCTCAATAGGGTGGAGTCAAAGGCTTTTCGTCTCATTAACTCTCCTCCTCTTACTGACTCCCTTCAACCTCTGTCTCTTTGCTGCACTGTTGCATCTTTATCTCTTTTCTATCGCTACTTTAATGGTCACTGCTCCTCTGAACTGTCTGCTTGCATTCCTCCACCTCTTCGACGGGCGCGTAGCACCCGTCTGGCAGCAAACTCTCATCCCTTTTCTGTCCAACTCTCTAATGCAAGAGTTAACCGTTACTCCCAGTCTTTCATTTATGCATCAGGTCAACTCTGGAACTGTCTCCCTCTGTTTGTATTTCCTGCTGCCTATGATCTCCAGTCTTTCAAACGCAGTGTGTCCAGGCATCTCAAGATGATCGGATCTTGAATTTGGCTCTCTATTGTATTTTGTTTTTCTCTTGGAGGGAACTGTTACTGCTGGCTCATGGCCTTTGGTCCCTTCTTCCTCGCATAAAAAAAAAAAAACACTTCATTCCATTGACGCATTTTCATTTTAATCTTGGTAACTGCAGACGATCTTATTCAGTTTTGGAGAGACCTCATGCAGTGAAGGGATAACTGAAGGCTACATCAGATCTCTCCAGTTCCAAAAGCCTCTTCAAAGCTGAATAAAATTGTTTGGTAAAAGCAAAAACAAAATCAACGGTGCGTCATTGGCTTCAAGGAATTAAGTACAAAGGAACGCAAACAGCAACAGAACTATTGATCCTTTCGTGGCTGTTTGGTATAGGAAAGGCTATAACTAAAAAAGCTAATCTGTCAGCTAAAGACAAGGATTGAAAAGCAGTAGGGTGAGGTGGAGGGGAAGGGGGGAGGTAAAGGGGGAAGGAGGGGGTGGGGAGGATTGGGGAGTGGGGGATGGAGGATGCGTGCTTTTTCAGGGAGGGCAGGAGGGAAGGAGAAAGACAAGTGGTGGAAGGACAGGGAGGGGAAAGGTAGGAAAGGAAATTGAGGAGAAGGAAAAAATGTGAGTGGGAGGGGGTGGAGAAAAGGAAAAGAAGGAGGGTGTGGAGAAAGGTGGTGGAAGCAGACAAGTTAGTGGGGGGGTGGGGAAGAACTAGTTGGGTAGGGAAGAGAATGTTGTACTTTGTGGGTTACGTTATGTAGTAAATCCTGGTATTTATTGGCCCTGTTAAAGCATCTGTGGAGTAAAGATTATTTTACTGAATTTTTATTATATTGATTCAAGCATAAATCATATTACTTTATGGTTATAAAAGGGTGGTGAAAAATGTATATGTTTGTGAGGCTAAAGGTGGGAGGCGTGGTGGACAGAGTGGACAGATGTGGTAAGAAAGTGTGTGAGAAAGAGATGGCAGGCGTGATTGCCAAGAAGGTGACAGATGTGGTATGAAAGTGTGTCAGAAAGAAATGGCAGGCGTGATGGCCAAGAAGGTGGACAGAGATGGTAAGAAAGTGTGTGAGAAAGAGATGGCAGGCGTGATGGCCAAGAACATGGTAAGAAAGTGTGTGAGAAAGTGATGCATGGAAGCCGACGAGGCTAAACAACAAACAAGGGTTCGGGCTGTCTGGATGAAATTTGTACGGAGATATGCATGACAAGGATTTGGCGTTCCCTTGTAAACACAACAGTCGTCGTATTGACTCTGTATGATGCGTAATTATGAAGTTTCGCGTGAAAGGTGTGTCTATGAGGGACATTCAGGATTCAGGGGGCTTTAATGGTGAGTAATGAGTGTGTGGCCCATTGCACATTACTTCAACCACTGTCATGTTTGTTACGTTTCCTTGTTTTCTGAGTCTTACCTCACTCCACCTACGGGCAGGAAAACAGGCGCTGATGATGATGTCGATAATGTTGATGATAATGATACTGACGATGATGATGGTGATGATGATGATGATGATAATGATGATGATGCGGTAACTGTTATTTATAAGTCAGTATTTACTTGGATAAAATGGATTTCCAAATATTTTATTTCTTGTATCCCTCCAACTGGTTTTCATATAATACAAAACGGTAAACAAAAGATCCGTCCAGTAAAACGTACCTATTGTCGAGTGAAATTAACGATTAAACAAGGGTCTCTTCTTCAGACTTTGGCCTAGGGCGGCCAGATTCCTTGAGCCGCCACTGTGGAGGGTGGACAACAAATAAAGCCGTCCAACAAAGCAGTTTGTCCTTACCATAAATACAGATATCCTTGCATGAAGGTACAACTACAACAGACTTTACTGCACACCATTATGTGTTGATCATCCCAGCCTGGCATACTACAAATCAATGACATGGATATAGATCAAGGCCTGGCATCACCAACACAAACAAGAAGGAGCACTCACAGTGTAATACACGCTGCCTACAATAGGTCCAAGGCCGTACCTTTGACCCTGCTGTGACCTTGACCTTGAGATAAGATGGTATGACTAAGCTGTGTGAGGTGGCTATGGGCACCCCGGTGGCCCATGGACTATATGTAATGGGACTGACGTTTGGGGTGATGTAAGTGCTTCTCACTGCACAGAATAGCTTGACCCCAGGCCATCACAATCCGACCCCTGTTTATCCAGCTGTGTTGGCTGTGGCAGTTTGTATTTATCCAGCTGTGTTGGCTGTGGCAGTTTGTATTCATCCAGCTGTGTTGGCTGTGGCAGTTTGTATTTATCCAGCAGTGTTGGCCGTGGCAGTTTGTATTTATCCAGCTGTGTTGGCTGTGGCAGTTTGCATTTATCCAGCTGTGTTGGCTGTGGCAGTTTGTATTTATCCAGCTGTGTTGGCTGTGGCAGTTTGTATTTATCCAGCTGTGTTGGCTGTGGCAGTTTGTATTTATCCAGTTGTGTTGGCCAGGGCCGTTCCTAAAACTACACACATCCTGTCAAAAACCTACTCATGACTCGCACACTAAACACATCCTGTCAAAAACCTACTCATGACTCACACACTAAACACATCCTGTCAAAAACCTACTCATGGCTCGCACACTAAACACGTCCTGTCAAAAACCTACTCATGGCTCGCACACTAAACACATCTTGTCAAAAACCTACTCATGGCTCGCACACTAAACACATCCTGTCAAAAACCTACTCATGACTCGCACACTAAACACATCCTGTCAAAAACCTACTCATGACTCGCACACTAAACACATCCTGTCAAAAACCTACTCATGGCTCGCACACTAAACACATCCTGTCAAAAACCTACTCATGGCTCGCACACAAACACATCCTGTCAAAAACCTACTCATGGCTCGCACACAAACACATCCTGTCAAAAACCTACTCATGATTCGCACACTAAACACATCCTGTCAAAAACCTACTCATGGCTCGCACCCCACCAACCATCAAAATTCAGTTAGATCACATAGCCCTGCTAGGGTGACGGGAGAGCCCTACCTCTCCCAGCAAGGCGGCTACCCAGACGGGGTGCGAACTCTCTACCTCGCGATCTTGAGTCAAGCGGTCTACCACTGAGCCACCCTGCTCCCCAGACTTGAGGTTCACTCTTTGTCCAGGAACGAACAGACAGACACAGGATGCTGACTGTCCAATAAACGTTTAATGCAATTAATTCAAGCGATGCAATAAGATACTTTTGACTCAAATGACACGACCATCTCGGGTTACTGAAAGTTTACTTGCTAAACTCTGCTGGTGTGTGTGTGTGTGTGTGTGTGTGTGTGTGTATGGACACATTTCCAAGCCACCCAGGAGGTAGTGTCAGGGCTCGTTTTTTTTCAAGTGGTGTCCCCGCCATGAGCTGGTCAGGCAGGCCTAATCCACCAGTACACAGAGGGCAGGTGTTAGTGTGGGGGGGAGGGGGTGATAATGAATTAGTGTAGATGAAATACAATTGTAGTGTCGTGTACAGGTAAGACAGTGAACTCAGTCATCTAGCTCGGAAAGGACCAACCCATCACTGGTTACAGAAAGTTTATTAAACCTAATAATAAGTTGCATACCAAAGACATTATATGTAGTTGGGTCCTCTTCTATAAAAATGCCCACAGTATCAACCACAGTTGAGCCAACCATTATAGTTACACCCGGACAATAGCGAGTAATTTCCTTCACACCGGCCAACCCTTCCGCCCTTCCTGGAGAGTGCAAGTCCACAATCTCCAGTCCACACCGTCGCGCGTCCTCTTCAGTTAAGAAATTGCATTCTCCGCCGGTATCCAGGAGGCCGGCCACTTGTACTCCATTAATGGTATATGTGACCATTTGAGCTTGTACTGGTTACGGCAGGTCATCAGTCATTACAAAGTCTAGGGTTGGTAGGGGGTCAGAATCCTGTGGCTTTAAGGGAAAGAAGTTCCGCAGACAACACTGGTAATTCACCAACACATCCCTTCCCAACAGCGGTATAGTGGGACCATCTTCACCCACAAAAACATAGGGGTAAATAGTGATCATTTCTCCACTGACGGTCTTACATTGGAACTCAGTGTTACCCAAGCTTCCCACTGTCACCTCTGGAGAGTCTGCATCAGCCGGTCCCAAACTCTCCAGCAGACCACACTGCTTGACCAGCGACAAAGGTAACACTGTGGTGTCCACGCCTGAGTCAATCAGCATCCGGAATGTGTGGTCCCCAACTTGCATCTCCACAAACGGCATTATTGGGTCCATGTGCCCCTCCGGCCCATAAAGGACTTCGACAGACAACATTGTAAACTACTAATGTATTATACTATATAAAGCTTTAAGTGTATCAACTATACAAACTTTAGCCTTTGAACAACGTTAATAGGAATAACACGAAATTACACGATGTTATCACCCAAGCGTGCACTCACTGCAACACACACTCGAATAATGACCCTGGTGTACTCGAGCTTCTCGAGGTGTGTATAAACTGTAATCAGAGGTGTCTTCACCCCCACTGAGCTCTGTAGTAACACATTATGAAAATGGTTTTTTTCCTAGGGAGTTTTTAAGGATTATTAGTAGACTATATAAACACTTCATTAAATTAAATGAAGAGGAATTTTTGTTTTATTCCTAATACTTCTGTTAACACCGAATAAATATATAGCAGTATGAGGCAGTCCCATCTGTGTCCTGATTGGTCAGCTATTATGACGTCACTAGCTCCACCCCCTTACCACACGTCACTTGGCGGGAAGGCTGTTTCTTTGTGCTTACTTTCTATATTTGCAGCGATGGTGTGTTGTGCAGTCGCCACAGGCAAAATTAATTCGAGAAACAGAAGGAAGTTTGTATCTTTTTATGTATTTCTGCGAAACCAACACAAGGTATTACGAATGTGGCTAGATGCCTGCAAGTGAAAAGATCTATGACACGTCAAGCAAGTAAAATCATGGCACTTTATTTGCTCTATGCATTTTTCACCCAAGTGTTTTAACTTTCACCTGTCGTATGACAATGTCAAGCTCTCATTAAAGCAAAGTTCGTGCCCTTCTTTAAATCTACCAAGACTAGGAAAGAACATTCGCAATCCTGTTTCGTATGAAGATCAAAAAGAGTATTTTAACAATTCCGACTTTTTTGCTTTCAGAACATTAGATTTTTAGTGGAATATAAAGATTTAAGCTTTCAGTACCTTTTCAATGATCCATTAAATGACACTATATGATAATACTTCTGTTAATTTAAGCATTACTTGATATATCTCTAGATTTTGTTGTCAGTTGTGGATGTGCAGTATTTTCACCAGACTAGACTATTGTTTTCAGTGAACAGAATGGGCTGCTGAATATACAAGTTGTCTTACGAGTTTTGTCGTGAATGTTCTGTATGAAAAAAATATGTATACTTGGAATATTGCATTCGTTATTCAATACATTTAAGTTTTCTTTATTTACGCGGAAAAGACAGTTTTCTATGAATAATAATACCGAACAATTGTGTATTACTAGTGCAAAAAAATATTTTATCCCTCACTCATAGGCTTGCTTGCACAACCATAGCTCTCCTCGGCTGTCATCTTGAGGTAGTGCAGGATTATACATACCTCGGAATTCCGCTCTCTTCCCTCTATAACCCCTCCCAGTATGTCTCCACTCCACTATCTGCACCCGCCTTTACCGCAGACTGGACAACTTGGCAAGCTTACTTGTGACTCGCATGGGGTTAGCGTCCCCTTCGCTCGATCATTTTACCTGTTATATATTCTCTCCCTTCTTGATTATCATGCTATCCCTCTTTCCCTTGTCCCCCCAGCATAGCTCCGACCACTTGAAGTGGTACAAAATCGGGTGATGCGTCTCATTCTTCGCTGCCCCAGGTCTGCCAGAGTAGTCAACGTGCTCCATAAACTCAGTCTGTGTCCCGTCACCGATCGCATTCATATGCTTGGAGTCTGCTTTGCCACGCAGTGTCTCACCACATTTACGTCACCTGTTTCATCCTTTTCCTTCCGACTGGTTGACATTCTCTCAGATTCCACTCAACTAGATCGGATCCGGCATACTCACGTGCCAGGCCTGGCATCCTGGCTAAAACTAATTTGCTCAGCACTCAGCTGTCCTCTCCAGCTTTCTGGCCGCGATCTTGCCAGCATCCATGCTGATCTTATCACCCCCATCATTACTGACCATTTGCCCCCTACCTGGACACGTATGACTCCTGCTGTGCACTACACACTTTCTGCCACTGCTTCTGACCGTTTATCAATCCCTTCACAGCTCTCCATCACTGAAACCCTCAACCTAGCCCGCACCTACTCTTCCCATCCTGTCCACGTCTACACTGATGGTTCTGTCCTCGGTAACGGCCGGGCAGGAGCTGCTTGCATTGCCTTTACTAACTGTGCTTTCCCCGTCTTCTCCACCTCCCACCGCCTTCCCAATTGGGCCAACAGTACCCAGTGTGAACTATCTGCTGTACGCTCTCCCCTTGACCTCCTTCTCTCTCATCACCTACCAGGTCTCATCATCAGCGAATCCCAAGCTGCCCTTGCCTTACTTCGCAGCCCCCCACCCCCGATGCCCCTCCTCTCTCTTCGCCTCCCTCTACTCCCGCCTCCATCAGGCTCATGCTCTTGGTCTCAGGGTTTCTTTTATTTGGATCCCAGCCCATGTTGGTCACATCCGCCACGACCAGGCAGATCCCCTGGCCCGAACTGCCTGTAACCTCCCCCTAGCTGCCATCCGCCTTCCTGTGCCCACGATAGTTGTCCGCAGAATCCTTCTCGAGGAGTCCAGTGAGGATCAAGCCCTGCGTACCGATGCTGAACCTGCCACTAGTGTCACCATCCAGCACTGTGACAGCTACCGTGGCGTGAGACACACCTATGGCAAGCACCCCACCCTCACCCGTCGCTGTGATGTGGCCGTCGCCCGCAGTCGCCTAGGGTGTCGCTCCCCAGGGGAAATCACCGGACGACCGCCCGCCAGCAGGTCATGTAAACTCTGTCACAATGGCTTGGATGAAGCATTATCCCATCATATCGTTAACTGCCCAGTTATTGCCCCCTTCACACCCCCTGGACTCTTGTGTACCTACTTCATTACACATCTTAATGTACTTGAAGACATTCTCACTTTTCATCCCGACTTCCTTTCATTATAATGCCATGGCACTAGGACGATGATGGGACATTTTCGGGTATATATATATATATATATATATATATATATATATATATATATATATATATATATAAGTATCTGTATATGTGTATACATATATGTATACAAGCCTGTGTGTGTGTGTGTGTGTGTGTGTGTGTTTTGTCCACACACACACACACACACACACACACATCAGGTGCATGTACATGTATTGTCCTAGTGCTGGGATTTTGAATCAAGAGGTAAGTTTAAAATGCATATCTTTTTATGTCTATGTACAGTCGTGGACATAAATAATCACCTACCCTCCTGTACCCCATGCCTCAGGCTGGCTCGATTATGCGCGGCAAGTCACACTGGACTAAGAGAGGCGGAGAGGGAGGGTCCAGAGAGAGAAGGGAAGGTGGGTAGGGGGGACGAGCGATGGTACTGGGGTGGAGTGAGGGAGGGCAGGGAGGGAAGGTAGGGGGGGGGGAGACTGAAATGCGAAGTTGTGGCCACATAATTTGTCTATTTTCTTTCATTCCGGGCATTATATGAAGGAGTTAATATTCGGTAGATAATGCTGCATTACACCTTGTACGCAACTTCAGATAACAAACTTTAGATAGACGGTGATGTCAAGGATTGGCTCATGAGAGAAATATACTGACGTGACAGATCAGATATGAGTGCAGAGCCATCGAGATTGTGTAGGCCCAGACTGTCAACGCGTGGAAGCCAGAGAACGAGAGGACACGGGCCCGCCTCCTCTAGCACACCAAGGACGAGTGGGAACTGTTCAGGCGAAACCACCAAACAACATTGTTTCCTTGGTGCCGCGAAGGCTGCATGAGGGTTTTAAGGCATGAGGCCATTGGACTACTTACTAACGCGTTCCTGGTTGCTCTGGCATGACCAGTGTCGGTAAACATTGACATAGATACATTTTGGGAGTTTGGGTAGGATTTTGTTTCATTTTCCTTCTAACAGATTATGAGAGATACCGTTATCATATCCACCCACAAGCAGAAACATCAGATTTATTTACCTTTTATGCACAGTTATTATAAACAGCCTTTCATATAGAGATGACATTAAATAATTATTGATTTGAAATGATGGTGACTGTATAGAGGGAGTGTATACCGCAAGGGTGATCATTTATTTACTGTGGATAAAGCCATGTCAAAGATTGCATATAATATTTAGTTTCAAAAAATAATTACATGTACGGGTAGAGGACGTTGCTTACACAAACATTACGGAAATCAAAGCCATCCAGATTGCATTCTGCGTCCGGAGTCAAAAGACACGGACAAACACAAATATCTGGCTCCGCACTAATGTTTGATCTGTCACGTCAGTATACTTCTCTCACGAGCCAGCCCTTGATATCACCACCTACAGTATCTTAAGCTTATCTAAAGCCGCTATACAAGGTGTAATACAGCTTTACCGAATATTAACTCCTTTATATCATCCCCTTAATGAAAGAAAATAGACAAATTATGTGGCCACAATTTCGAGTTTCATTCTCCCTCCCCTGCCTACGCTCCATCCCCTCCCTCACTTCACCCCAACACCATCGCTGGTCCCCCCACCCACCTTCCTTTCTCTCTCGGGCCCCTCCCTCTCCGCCCCTCTTACTCCAGCGTGACTTGCCGCGCATAAACGAGCCAGTCTGAGGCACGGGGTTCAGGAGGATAGGTGATTATTTATGGCCACGACTGTACCTGTGTATGTGTCTATGTATATGTATCTACTTAGAATATATATATATATATATATATATATATATATATATATATATATATATATATATATATATATATATATATATATAATGTCTCCCTGTTTATGTATATATGAATGTATCATATGTTGCATATGTATAGGTATGCACGTCTGTGCACATACCCGTATCTTTATACATGCGTACCTATCCTGTATATGCATTATGTCTATGGCTACATGTGCGTGAACATATACATATACAGTATGTATAGATATATACGTACATGTATGTGCATATGTGCCTCTGCATACGTATGTAAAGTACATACGTGTGTATCTATGTACCACTTCACTCATCTTATAACATGTAATGATAATTACTGTAACAACTTTGTACTATGTATGTATCATTATATATTTTTGATCATTATTGTTCTTGTAATGATAATTCCTTCTATACCTTCTATGCCCTAAGATACCGATTTGTTTTCCTCATGCACCCCTCCCTGCTTGGCCTTCAGGGACAGTGTTCCCCAGAGTGTTGGGGTTTGTACTGAATGGTAAATAAAGAACTTGAATAAAAAAAAGTGGAACTTTATTTATTTATTTTATTTTTTGGTTTAGAATGTCTTGAATAATCATCACCAGTTGCTAATGACAAAGCTCGCTGGACACGTAAGCTACAGTAACAGGGATTTGCTACTGTGTAATTAACAGCATTTGGTTCAGTCGTTGAAATTCTTATATAATCAGGCCCGACAAGGTTCTTATCTGTAGTGCCTTAGCCAATGCCTTCCTTATCGCAGAGTTTGACAAGGTAAGTCTTTCAGATTACGCTTCGTAATTGCAGTATGGCATGACGGAGTGAGGATTGGTTAGGACGTTTTTTTTCTTTAGTTTCGGTTGGTTTTGTTTTTATGCCTACTGGGTTACAACACGTTCCTAAACTGGGTATTATCATTGCTAATATAACTGCAGTATCAGTTTTATGCCAGGTTATTCCCCAGGAAGTAACCGGCTTTTTATACCTCTATGCAAGTACGGGATAGGCTGTGGTAGGGGGCGTGGCCAGGGCGGCCCTGAGTAGAAGATGCCAACTAGTCAATTTCCTTGCGCCTCACATGCACACTCCTTACACACCTTGACTTCGGCGCTCCTTACCCCGCGCCAGCTTGGAGCCGTTTTAGAATGAAGTGATCCGACTTGGTATTAGTAGACTTAGATGTGTTCGATGATGGTCTATTCTTTTTTCCATTTCATATTTCTGAACTCAGCTTACTATTACCTTCTCTCCATTTTTCTTCATCCCACTTCCTTGTTTTCTCCTTAATATATTTTTTCTCCATTCTAATTGCTGTGCTACGTGCTCAGAGCTCAACTTCTTGCTCCCTGAGCACGAGCGACTGATCTAGGGTTCCTTTCAAGACCGGGTCTAACGCATGCACCTAGAGTAACAGGGCTCAAAAATACGTCAACCAACCTTACACGTATATTGGCTCAAAGATACACCATGCTGGACACAATACAATGTACAGACTAAACACACTAATAAGGACACAGAGGACCAGAGTTGGGCTACAGGTGACGGGGTAGCTGCAGGTGTCGTCCAGGCAGGGGAGGGGTCCCGTCGGACGTGTCCTCTCGCAGGAGGCACGGGACCATGGAGATATCATGGGTGGAATCGGCATGAGGTCACGTGGCTTGAAGCCAGCGCGCTGCAGCCCCCCGCCCCCCTTTGACTCAAAACAAACGTCAGCTGAGAGTGGAACTCTCCATTATTTTTTGTGTAAGCACTCAACATGCCTGCTTGTTCTGCTCTTGGGTTTACACAGAGGGATCGACCGGACTCTGTAACATGCCATAGGTAAAACAACTAGGTTAAAGAAATGGTTTTTTAGAAATGGGCATGAAACTGTCACGTTGGGTTCTTTTCCACGCATTTTCTTCGATCGTTTATGGTCTAGTGATTCGATACTGATGTTTTTTTACGATTTTAGCAACCTCCAATATCTACATTCAGTTTTGACACCGGTGCTAATACTAAATATTCTAAATTTTTTGGGTGAAAGTAAAGAATACCGGCAAAGTGCTTCAGCGTTCTGGCCGGTCGGCCAATAAGTAGGCAAGGCCTAGGATATACTGCTGTCTCCAACACCTAACCTAACCCACATAGCCTATCCCAAATTAGCCTTTATAACTTAATCAACCTAGCCTAACCTAACCTAATCACTTATCCCAGCTTAACGTAACTTAACCTAACCCACCTAGCCTGCCTAGCCCAGCTTATCTTAACCAGGCACTAAATTAACCCATCTAACTTTGCTTATCCCAAGCCAGCTTAACCCAGCTCATCCTAACCTAACCTTACCTAAGCCAGTTCACCTAATGTGATTAACTTCAGCTCATCCACTTGATTTGAAAGGTATGTAATGTCTAATAATTACAAACATTTTCATACTATAAGAGTTATTTTATATCAGTCATTGTTTTAATATAGACAAGAAAACTAACAAGGGTTTCTGTCTTGGCTATCCTTTATCAGTGGTATGCCAGGGGTAAGGAAGATTACAACCTTGAGTGAAGTTCATTGAGGTGGAATAGATAATTGGAAATTTAAACTATGGTGAATTTAAATGAACTGGAATCAATACATTTCTCTTGAAGATGAAGTAGAAGTGATAACTTAATTTCCCTCTGGAACTGGATTTGACTTGGAGCAAAGAAATCTGAACTGATCCCATATTTGGTACTCTCTTGACAAAAAACTTATTTGCTTGTATTTTATCTTGTAGGTTCCCAAGAGATGAAATTTTTCGCAGGAAGTGCATAGAGGCAACACGTAGGAAGAACTTTAATCATTCTAAATCAGCAGTTCTTTGTTCTTAACATTTTAAGAAAGAGGATTTTGACAGGACCACACCGAGCTATGTTAAGGGAAGGTGTGATACAAAGTGTGTTTGCTGGTTTTCCATCATATTTACATAAGAAAATTAAATTGCCCAGGAAAAGCCCAGACAAACGGGAGGTACCAGCAACACTGTTAAAATGGAGTCTGTTAATATCAGTAGAAATGTTAGTGTTGGTACCAGTACTGGTACTTCAGAAGGCACTAGTGATTGTTCCTTTCCTATGGATAGGCCTATAGATGAAGCTTAAGCTCTCCTATGCCGTCCTCTGTGGGTCCTGAAAGGCTAAATTGAAGAGAAAGTTAACTGAAAATGAAGACAAACTTGTAGCTTCCAAGAAAAAAATAAAACCTTACTTCAGTTAATATTACAGAGTGTTATAAATGACTTGAGAAAAAATAATCTACCCACGAACAGTTTAGGTGTATTGGAAGACTGTGCTGGGGGAGTAGGTAATCTTTTGAGAGGACAATTGGCAAAAAATTGCGATGTTTCGAGTCAGTCCCTCTCCATCGCTGATGAAAACCAAAATTATTAAATGATACTAGCATTTGTGATTTTTTTTTGGCCTACATGACTGATTTATATTTATCCATAGTCACTACAGCATAGTATATGATGTCAAAACAACACGTTGTCAGCGTTTCTTATAAGGAATATTACTGATTATCTGTGGAGCGAACAAATCAAGAACGTTACATTTTCTAAGTATAGTGTGGTGCCTGGTGGGTTTTTCAGGGATCTGTATCACTGACGAGGAATATCTTTATATATACCTTGCGTATCATACAATATTTCTCCAAATTTGTGTGTGTGGTAAACACCAGGGAGCAATTAAATGTAATAAGTCGCCTTGCTGAACCGCAATGTTTTGAGTCTGTCCCCCCCCCCCCCAGGCCACTAAGCCCCGCCCACCGGCTTCACTCGCGCGTATAGAGGAAGACCGACATGCCGCCGCCTCCCTGTTATACCTCCATGCACGGGACCACCGTCGGGGGCCGGGTCGTCCTGTGTGGGCTGTGGGCGGTGTAGAGGGAGGCCTTTCCCTGGTGGGGCCTCAGTGGGTGCGTCAGCCCTCAGGACTGGAGCCGAACAGGGTGAGCAGGCGCGCTTCCTTGCGCCTGCTCCTGGAGAAGGACTGCTCGTCGACTGGGCTGGGAAGGCCTCGTCTGGGAGTCCTGGGGGCGCCCTTGGATGGCTGGGGGCTGCGGCCTCGTTTTGGTCGAGAGGCCGTCAGGGGCTGCCGCAGCATCTCTTCCTCTGGGAGTCTGGCAGCAGGGGGCGATGTAGGGGCGCTGGCTGCAGTGAGCGTATCCCCAGGCTCACTACGGGGTCACTCCAGATCCTCTCCAGCTGTAACTCTGCTGGGGGGCTAGATCTCTGGGGAGAGCAAGAGGGGCGTCCCACTCGGCCTCCGCGGGGGTGAGACGAGCAAGGGCATTACCCTTGAGGGACGTCGCAGGGGTAGTGGACGAGGGAAGAACAGTGGCCGTTCCCACCCCGATGGGCAAAGTGGGCACCGATGTGGTTCCGCTGGACCCTGGGACTGCAGGTGAGAGGACAGTGGCCGTCCTCTCCTCAGTGAGTACAGTACAGTGGAGTCGCTGCGGTCCTGCTCCCTGTGGGGGTGGCAGATGAGGGAAGGACAGTAGCCGTTCCCTTCCCGATGGGTACAGTGGATGCCGCTGCAGTTCTGCCTTGCCCTGGGACAGTAGGTGAGAGGAGAGTGCCGTCCTCTCCCCAGCGTGTACAGTGGACATCGCTGCGGTCCTACTCCCAGCAGAAGCTGCAAGTGAGGGAAGGACAGTGGCCATTCCCTCCCCGGCGGGTACAGTGGACGCCGCTGCGGTCCTGCAGGGGGTAGTAGATGAGAGGAGTACAGTGAACGTCCTCTCCCGATGAGTACAGTGGCTGTCGTCGCGGTTCTACTTGGGACTGTTGAGAAACAAGTCCCACTTCGATCCTGGCGAGTTCTGGTCTGGGTTGAGAGTAGTGTGGCGGGATGGCGTACCTCCCGCGGGCTTCATTGAGGGGAAGAGGGGCGCATGGTGGCGGGGAACTTAAGCCCGTCTTGTCCGGGCCCTTTACGCGCCTCCCTGTGTTCTCTCATTGGGGTGGGTATTTCACCATCGTCGTGCGACTCCCTGTGGTCTCCCCTTGGGGTGGGTATTTCACTGATCAACTCACTAAGTTCCATAGTATGGAGGGCCTACCTCCGCAGCGAGCGTGCGGCTTTTGCCGCCACATTGAAACACCCGCACTTGTCGCCTCCGTCATGGTTATACAATTGGAACATTGTTCTTAGCTTGCTGTTTCTGTTTCGCTGTTGCTTAAATACGCTGAGCAGTGGGCCATGGCACTATACTTTCCGAATTCAATGGCTGATTTCAAAAGAGGCTGGCGTCGGGTGCAGTGCATTAACATCATCAGCGTCGCCCTGGGCTCCTGGCGGCGGGCTTACAAACTACGCGGCGCTACCAGTGAGAGCTTCTCCATACAATAGAGCTCAGTGAATCAACTCCACCCGTTTTAGTTTTATATCGATCATGTATGCTTTTGTAACCCTCATCCACCTATTACTGACATCTTCATTCACTTCTCTTAAGATCTCTTAGTCATTCATTTTCAAGTAAATTTTTCAGGTATTGTAACCTCCCATTTATTATTCTAGTCTTCATTAATGAAACTCCTATTTCACCTCTGTACATACTGGTGCTCTTTTTGTTACTCCCAGTATCTGTCTGTACACTCCATTTTCTCTTCTTTGTAACGTTTGTTTCTCTGTCTCTGTCATATTTATTATACTACTACCATATACTGTAGTATTGCCGGTATTACTAAATTTTCCCTGTAGGTCTTACCGATTATCATTTTAGTACGTCTCTTGGCTATTACTGAATATGCATTATTCCCTGTACTGGCCTTTTTTATCATTTCAATAGTTTGTTATTTAAATCAATTCTTTTTGTTTATCTAAATAAATTCCCAGGTATTTTGTCACTTTCACTCTATCATATCAGACTGTTCTGTCTTATTCCATGTTAAGATATCACACTTTTATATATATATTTTTTTTTTATCTCCAAACCACATATTTCACTTATGTCCATTAATATTTTCAAGTTTGTCTTCGCATCCTCCACATTATCAGCTGGCATCAAACCATGATTCGTATTGACTCTGTTGGGTAATTATGAAGTTTCGCATGAAAGGTGTGTCTATGAGGGACACTCAGGATTCAGGGGGATTTAATGGTGAGTGAATGAGTGTGTGGCCCATTTCCCATTACTTCAACCACTGTTATGTTTGTTACGTTACCTTTCTTTCTTAGTCTTACCTCACCTACGGGTAGGAAAAGAGGCGCGGATGATGGTGGTGATAATGTTTATACTGACGATGATGATGTAACTGTTACTAAGAAGTCAGTATTTACTTGGATATAATGGATTTTCAAATATTTTACTTCTTGTATCACTCAAACTGGTTTTCATATCATAGAGAAAGGTAAACAAAAGATCCGTCCTGCAAAACGTACAGTCGCAAGCTAATGGGACAGAGACACTAGCACACACACCTTGGGGTCGCTTCTACCCGTCGAGTTACGGGGGGAGGGGGGCTATAGAGAGGAAGGGAGGGAGGAGGTTGTGGAGGGGCCGGTGGAGGGAGAAAGGGCAGGAGGGGGAGGGGAGGAGAGGCGCAAACAAGCATGGCTGGCTGAGTTGAAAGGTGGTAGGTGGTTATCAGGTATTACGTTGTCTTACGGATTTAGGTTTAATATTGGGTGAGGTGTATGAATCATGACATGTATGATATTATTGATATGGGCTTTTCATTTAAATTTACCCTCAATTTAACGATACAGCACAACGGTGCCTCATTAGATTCGAGCATAGAGCCACGACCGTGAATCTAAGGGTTCATACTGGCTAAACCAAAGTGAAGAGGGGTATAGCAGCACTATAGGTATCATGATACCCATAGTGCTGCTACAGCCCTCTTCACTTTGGTTTAGCCATAATGAACCCTTAGGTTCACGGTCGTATCATGATACCTGTAGTGCTGTTATAGCCCTCTTCGTTTTGGTTTAGCTAGTATGAACCCTTAGATTCACGGTCGTGGCTCTATGCTCGAATCTAATGAGGCACCGTTGTGCTGTATCGTTAAATTGAGGGTAAATTTAAATGAAAAACCCGTATCAATAATATCATACATGTCATGATTCATACACCTCACCCAATATTAAACCTAAATCCGTAAGACAACGTAATACTTGATAACCACCTACCACCTTTCAACTCAGCCAGCCATGCTTGTTTGCGCCTCTCCTCCCCTCCACCTCCTGCCCTTTCTCCCTCCACCGGCCCCTCCACAACCTCCCCCCTCCTTTCCTCTCTCTCACCTCCCCCCCCCCCCGCATATCTCGACGGGTAGAAGCGACCCCAAGGTGTGTGTGCTCGTGTCTCTCTCCCATTAGCTCGCGACTGTACCTATTGTCGAGTGAAATTAACGATTAAACAAGGGTCTCTTCTTCAGACTTTGGCCTAGGGCGGCCAGATTCCTTGAGCCGCCACTGTGGAGGGTGGACAACAAATAAAGCCGTCCAACAAAGCAGTTTGTCCTTACCATAAATACAGATATCCTTGCATGAAGGTACAACTACAACAGACTTTACTGCACACCATTATGTGTTGATCATCCCAGCCTGGCATACTACAAATCAATGACATGGATATAGATCAAGGCCTGGCATCACCAACACAAACAAGAAGGAGCACTCACAGTGTAATACACGCTGCCTACAATAGGTCCAAGGCCGTACCTTTGACCTTGCTGTGACCTTGACCTTGACCTTGAGATAAGATGGTATGACTAAGCTGTGTGAGGTGGCTATGGGCACCCCGGTGGCCCATGGACTATATGTAATGGGACTGACGTTTGGGGTGATGGAACTGCTTCTCACTGGACAGAATAGCTTGACCCCAGGCCATCACAATCCGACCCCTGTTTATCCAGCTGTGTTGGCTGTGGCAGTTTGTATTTATCCAGCTGTGTTGGCTGTGGCAGTTTGTATTTATCCAGCTGTGTTGGCTGTGGCAGTTTGTATTTATCCAGCTGTGTTGGCTGTGGCAGTTTGTATTTATCCAGCTGTGTTGGCTGTGGCAGTTTGTATTTATCCAGCTGTGTTGGCTGTGGCAGTTTGTATTTATCCAGCTGTGTTGGCCAGGGCCGTTCCTAAAACTACACACATCCTGTCAAAAACCTACTCATGACTCGCACACTAAACACATTCTGTCAAAAACCTTCTCATGACTCACACACTAAACACATCCTGTCAAAAACCTACTCATGACTCGCACACTAAACACATCC